>NC_141036.1:10717500-10925000 GCF_052040795.2 Danio rerio | reverse complement strand
CTATTTCTAGCCAAGAATTATTGTCCACCTGCTCATTCCTATGATTACGCATGGACAAATCATAAAGATGTCTGTACAGCCGTACCAAAATCTCTTTAAAATGATACATATTCAACTCAAATTAAACACGACGCCGGGCGAACGGTTTGTTGAAATCTCAAAAAAAAAAATTGTGCTCTCCGCCAGCCAAAAGCATGTTGCACGAATCCAAAGCCAACCTTCGCAAATACCATGATGACATCAAATTAGCCGCGCTAGGATTGTCACGATACTGAAATACTGACATTTTAAAAACGTCCATTGGCCGTGAAGGTCATCAGTTCACCGAACTCACCACTATTTTTTTGAGTGTAACAACAGATCCAAGGACAAAGGAGCGTTTTAAAGACATCAGTGGATCACTCATATGTCAGCTTATAGACAAACCAGCTGATCAACGTGACTTTTAAATGCTCCAGCGTCTCTGTATCTGTGGTTACACTAAGCGGTGAGTTCTACGGCCAATCACAGTCATTTCTGTTGAAAATGTGAAAACAATGGCAAATCAACAAACTTATCCACAGCGCTTGAATGTTTGCAGGAAATGGAAGTTTTTAAAATATCAGTACCGATTAGTATCGAATTTAAGTATTGTGACAACCCTATGCCATGTTCTGGTGTTTTTCCTCTTTCTGAAGCTTCGGTCAGACCATTTTGACCAAAAATTAGGTTCATCCTGAAGGACAAGCTGAAAAGAAAGTCAAAGAGCCATGAGGTCAGAAGGAGAAAGAGACTAAATCAACTAGATGAATAAGATAAACTGACTACAACACAAGAATAAATTCAAGATGGACGAATGTCTAATCAAAACATGAGGTATCTAAAGACTCCGAACCCCTAAAGGAGAAGTTTATAACAACACCTGGAACAGGAGAACAGAGACGACAGGGGGAGACCAGAGGGTTATCAATTCAACATCTGCTTCTCCTCAAACAACAGCCACTGACAGATTCCAGAGCAGATAAGTAAAAGAAACCGGCTTATCTATGAATGATCAGTGACAGAATATCCGGACACAAGGAGACCTGAAAAAAAAGGGGTCGTAAACCCATCACCCTGTTATTTCCAGGAATAAGAAAGGGTGGACCGGGAGGAGGGGGAGAAAAAAAATGAGAGCGAGGAGAGAAACGCAACAGCTGTTTCCCATCACATCTGCACAGAGACACGGCCATCAGCTCACAGACGCTGCCCTGCGGAGGAGAGAGACAGACACAGGGTGGTGTATGTGTGTGTGTGTGTGTGTGTGTGTGTGTGTGTGTGTGTGTGTGTGTGTGTGTGTGTGGACGGTCACGGTAGGGGTGAGCTGTAGATGAAATATGGAGGGGAGAGAGGGACTGATAAAGCCAGGGTTGGAGTGAGGCTCAGCCGCTGGAGTAACCTGCTCTGCATTCCCCTTGAGTGAGTCTTTCACTCCCTCAGACAGCTGAAGTTTCTTTCGCTCCAGCTCTCGCTCCCTTTTTCTGACACTCGGAACAAGAAGGGCCTGTGTGAGTTCAAAGATGAAGGAACCCAAAGGAAAGTGTGCAAGTGTGTGCTCGCAAATGTTCTCATCAGACCTAGCCGCAGCACTGAGGAGAAGTAGGACATCCATCCGTGCGCGAGCATTTCGAAGGAACGGCACTTCGCACAAGTGACAGAGCCGTTTTTACATTCACTCGGAAAGAAAAATTAGACTAGCATTTGCGCATGAAGCAATTACAATGTCGACATGAACACAAATTGCTTCCACACGTGGCAGCTTGTATTTCAATGAGTCATAAAGATTAGGGAAATCTACTTTTCGAAAAATCACACACACACATTTTAGGGTGTGAGGTCATCTGACGGATTGGGGGGGGGGTATACAGTTTCCATGGAAACAAATGAATTACCCCCTACTGTGTGCACCCCTTGGAGTTTGTGTCTCTGCTATCCACTGGGGTGGACACACACACACACGCACAGGAATTTATCTCAGCCCAGGTCACAAGTGAGAGCAAATGGCTGAAAGATAATAATGAATCAAACCGAGAGCAGATTAATCAGGTCTGGTGTTAAAAAAAACACACACAACCACGAACATCTCGCTCTCACCAGCCCTCAAAGCATTTGTTGACTGATAATGACCACTACAGCACACAAACACTGCATTGTTTGCTTTGCTTTGAGTCTGACTTGATTGATCTCTCAACCGCATAGAACTGAACCAAAATATTTACTCGCCAGTTCAAAGAGCTCTTTTCTGTAGAACGTCTCTGATCTGAAACGGTTTACACACACTTGTACTTGCTTACGAGTGTAAACAGGACTAAATTAATGGCAATTGGTTTTACTGCAGACAAACTTTAAACAGAAAAACAAACAAACAGAACAACTTTAATCATGAACTTGTGGTGACATTTCTCCAACATACGAACACACACACAGCACCAGGCTCTGTGCACAATTTAACCCTGTCTAACTCTATTATAGTGCACCGGGTGTAAGGTTATGCTCAACCTGTCTCTCTTCTTCTTTCCATCTGCTCTCGTCTCTCATCATCCATCTACTTCTGCACCTTACCTTTCTTCATGCTAATTTATTTATTCATCCATGCTGTAAATACATGCTATGAATTCTGGTAGACCACTGCTAGATACAAACTTAGCTTTAACCTTTTGAAGAATAAAAAAAAACAGAAAAAGAAATGTATAATTTTAATGATTTCTCTATTCATCCTAATGATCTTTGGGATTTATTGACCCACTTTGTATGTTTAGTTTAATAGTATTGTTTTTAGAAGCTTGCACTCTGAAACTAAAGGTGCTTTTAAACCTGCGCCCCGTTAACACTAGTGCGTTTTAGTTTTAAAGCGGCGTTTCAGATCAAAAACAACCCGCGTCCACACTAGCGTTTCACCTAGTACTTCTGAACATATCTCCGTCCACACTATGCCATGTGTTATAGTCATGTGATAGGGGCTTGATGAATAAGGGAAGGATACTCAATGACACAAAAACCCCATTGAGGTAGCGAATCTCAGCAGCCCCGCCTCCGTTTTCAGATATCTCCGTTTTCCCCCCATCCACACTGAAGCCTGATTTATACTTCTGCGTCAGGTGACCGGCGTAATCCACGGCGCAAGCAACGGGCGTGGCTGTGCATTTATACTCCTGCACGCTGTCTCTGTCGGTCTGCATTAACACTTCTGAAACGCTAGTTGGCAGTGAGGTGTTATTGTTCCTCTGTGTCGAGTTTCTTCACTGCTTTATTGCTTTTCCTGAACACTTCCGGGATGTACAAGTGGCTCAAACTCGCTCATTTTGAGGCAGGAACCGGCGGACGTGCAACAACTTTAACTATGAGGTAAACACAAAACAAAACTTTCCATCTGGAGCTCCTTCACGGTACTCCACACTTGTAAACAATCGCTCGCGCCATTCGCGCGGCTCTCGGTCCTGCCCAGACTCGTCAGCGATACCAAGCCGACCAATCACAGAGCTTACGCTACGCGTCGTTGCGACGTGTAGTTACATTTTTTGAGAGGTGCACGTCAGTGACGGCCACGGCCACGGCGAAGGGCTATGCGTCAACGCCGTAGCATACGCCGGTGTTTGACGCAGAAGTATAAATCAGCCTTGAGACGGAGCAGCAGCATTTTAGAATGAAAATGGCCTCTCCATTGTTTCCAAAACGCTCTGTTTTTGGCGCTCGAAAACACATTCGTTGTGTGGATGGATGGCGTAACCGTAGCAAAACTTACACATTTTCAAACTAAAATGCATTAGAGTATATGGGGCCATAGACTTTTGTTTTTGAACCTGGTGCATTTCCCCAGTTATCACAGTTCATTTGGCATATGTGAATCCAGCAATTGCGCTCGGATCCAAATCAATCGGTCCGAGATCACTTAAATGAGGAAAAAGAACTCTGAAGTGGATCGATTGTAGTGAGAAAGCAACATGATCAAACAAACCAGGCTATTTCACAGTGTATTATGAATATGTAATAGGCATATATGGCTATATGAATAAAAATTTGTCAAATACGAAAGTGAAAGCATGCTGAACTATTAACGTGAGCTTTTTAACTGTGAGAAAAATTGACCGAACTGCAGTCTTGGCCTATAATGCATAATTCTAGCCAATGGCTATGTATGAGAAAGTCTTACCTCTGATTTATAATTATATAAGCTGTGGAACTTACAGTTACCAATGTGACGAGAGTTTACACGCATGTGACTTGTTTTAGCTATTTTGGTCCATTTAGAAACTTTGTCGTTTGAAAGTGAACTGCAAAGTGCAACAATAGTCGTGTTTCAATCCATATATTTTTATGCGCATTTTGGATGTTAGCATAAAAATATACATAAATAATAAAATAATAATAAAAATATTGGTTGAAGGAAACGACAAGATGATCATAAATTTTGAAAATGCGCATAAAAAAAGGTGTATAACGCGTATCGGCATGTCTGAGTAGGATAAACTTTTTATTCAATAAGAAAAGATGCGCATAAACTACGATGGAAACAATTTTACCGAACAAATTCCAGTATGTGCATTAAAAAAAAGGTCATGTGATTTTGTTATAATGATAAAATGTGTGTGAATGGACAAACCAGCATTCTTAGCACACTGTAAAACATCTGAAATGTTGTTTTGGTCATTCTAAAACGCCTTAACCTTTTTAGTATAAATGTTCTTATATTATTAATGACCTCCAGAACTGTCAAGAGCGCCTGTGCTCCGAGTCTCATGCTTTCAAATGCCACATTGCGGTCATTGCGGTCATTGCACATCAGTATCGTCTTCTAAGGCGCAAGTGATTTATTAAATAAGGAAAAGATTGATGCAGCTTCTCCAACCACAGCAAATTACGTTTTTACTGTTATTATTTGGCACCTGTTATTCAAGGAATGACGATTTTGTTCTCTGACTCGTTGTATGGAAACACTGCTTTATTCACACGTCTTTTATGCAATAATCAAGTTTTGCGCATAAATTTAATTCATATTTTTGAAAGAAAAATAGTTATTGTAACAATTTGAATCCCCTTTTCGGAAAAAAACAATCAATCTACAGGTGTGAATTTGTGAAAATCTTTTAAACAAACAGCTAAAACAGATAAAAATATAAATTGAAAATAATATTGTTTCAATGTAGCCTAAATCAGTGTAAAACACACATCTTAAAATCAACTGCGAGCCCATGTTTATATCTGAGTTCATCCAATTAACAACCAATGGACTGAAGCGAGTCCTGTCCCACTTTTTTTTTCTACTTTCACAATAATCCATTTTACGTGTTGCAGTTTTAAAATAGATAGAGATCTGTCGCTACTTATAGTGGGCTATATCCCGACTTTACCTCCAAACCCATTTAACTTCCATAATGCAACATACTTCTGAGTGAATCGGGATATTTAATGAGAAAAAAAGGTGAGCGTTGATTTTATCATAGCAGACGGATGAATTATTCACGGTCAAACCAGAAAAGTGCATTAAGTCAAAAATAAGTTTCATTTTAATTTCACATCGACTTTAAATAACGCCTACAGTCGTCGCCTCGCCTACAGCAAATCCATAAGTACAGCCGGGGATCCAACAAGCACAAAGGTTCTCAGTTTTGCAAGTTGAGTTCCCATCAAAGCAAAAGACCGAACGAGAAAAGAAACGGGGGGATTTTAAAGAAAGCAGAATGCTAAAGTAGGGAGATTCGTTTCATCTGCTCTCTTTTCGACTCATCGGGAATGACATCAAATAAAATCTCTCACACGAGGTGAGAAAAGGAATAACCACACCAGGCTCAATAAAGGTTGTTTGAACAAATCCATCTCAAATGCGAGAAATCCATCTGAAAGGGTGGTTTGCACAGCCTCTCAGTGTGGAAAAGCGGCTTGTTTGTCAGCCACACTTCCGATGAATGTTCAAATATCAATCTTGCGCTCCCTGACACCTCTCTCCTTCTCCTCTATCATCCATCCATCCACCCATCTATTCATCCCTCTCTTTCCCTCGGCATCTAAATAAATAAACACTGTGAAGGGAGCGAGGGAGACCAGGAGAGAAAAACTAGGACACTACAACCTGGGACCCATAGACCTCCCCCACATACAGAGAGAGAGAGAGGCTGACAGAGCGAGACAGGATACCGGCTCACATTTACAAAAAAACTGAAAGAAAGGAAGGAAGACGTGTGGGGACGAGGAAGAGGAGGGTATGGATGTTCAGGAAAGAGGGATAACAGCAGGGGGAGGGATGAATCAGGCAGCGGAGGGTGGTCAACAGCACTAGTTTATTAATAATCCATATCGGATAAATCTTTCTAGTGTTAGACTTGCACAGAGGGGGGATTTCTGCCCTTTTAAGCTGCATCTGCCTAATCAAAAAGCTCCAGTGCTAATCACTTAGAGTCGATTTTTACATCCCTCACTCGTTGCTCCGCCTGGGGCTTTTTTCCTGTTCTTTTCTTTTTCCTTCTTTCACAAGACCATGTTGCCCCGAGGGTTCGGTTATGGCACAAAAGCATCGAGCGCTAACTGAAAACAAACTTATATAATGTTAGTCTGCTTATACATATGATATACCAGCAGATGTTAAGTGTGCGCGCAAATACAAAGCAAACACAAACACACACACACACACACACCAAAAGATTTTAAAAACCAAGCCCTAATCACTAAGAAGCGTGCAGGCTATCTCATATCTACATGTTTGGCAAAGGTCACATGATCTGTTTATAGAAATAATAACAACATTAATAATGATATCTGTCTGTTGTTTGTTGTCTAGTATGCATGTTTTGTTTGACCTTATTTTTTTTGTACATAATTTGTCTCTGTAAATTCTAAATCTCTTTGCATAATAAAACAAAATAAATAATATAAACCAACCGAGGGTGTCATGGTTGTGCAGTGGGTAGCATAATCGCCTCATTGCAAGAAGGTCACTGGTTTGAGCCTAGTATGTGAAGTTTGCAAGTTCTTCCAGTGTTGGCGTGGGTTTCCTCTATGGGTGTTTCCCAGTAATGGGTTGCAGCTGGAAAGGCATCCGCCATGTAAAACATGGATAAGTTGCTGGATAAGTTGGCAGTTCATTCCGCGGTGGTGACCCCAGATTAATAGAGGGAGCAATGAATGAATAAATAATCCAACAAACTAATCAAATGAACCCATTTGGTAACACTTTATAATAACTACACACTGTGAATCATTTATTAAGCACCAGCAAACAGTGAATTCATTATCTGTTAAGCATTAACTCTCTACATTACTAGACGTTAGTAAGCTGTTTATAATCGCAGCTACAAATGCTCTATTCTTGCCTCATAAGCACATCTATAATGTGCTTAATGATTGTACTTTCACAATTTGTGATTGATTGTTTGTTTTCTTACTAAATTAAGTTTTATATTATTTACAAGCCATTTGCACATAGGTTAAGATCATTCAGAATGAGTTAGTAAATGATTAATAAACTATTGAAATCAACGTTTATTTATCTTATTATTGAGGCATATAGTAATAGTTACTATACATGTTAATAAACGCGTTATTAACACAACTTCATGCAGTTTTGTGACCTAATCTAAAGTGACGACTATTTATGCTTCGTAAATCCCTTATAAATGACCAGGCTTAGTATTAAATTGACAATAATCTTTGCAATCCTATCAAAAAAATCTAATTATTGTAAATATTAATCATTGCTGAATAATTCTAGTGTCAAAATATAATATAAAATTGGATAAAACAACAACAATATAGTAATTTAATAATATGTTATGATGCGACATGTCGATGTTATTTAGCGATGTTTAAACTGCACAGTAATTTTATTAATTTATTTAGTTAAGATTGGAAAGATTTATTTTTAATATGATACAGTTTTATTTGTGTATCTTCAAATAAATAGAAATAAAGTCGTTTGTATTCTTTTTTTTCATGTTTAGAACAAACTGAGACTTTAATAGTCATTTGTAAGGGATTTTAAAAAAAATGAATAGTGATCACTTTAGATTAGGTTACAAAACTGGATGAAGATGAGTTAATGAAGCATTTACTAATAAACAAATTAACCATTAGTATATGCCTGAATAAAAAAAATAGTCATTAACCAATTACTTATGTGTTCTGAATGATCAAAAAGCCACCAGCTATGCTTAAATTTAATCGTAGCAAATTACTATGACCTTTTATGTGAGGCTGCTTTGACACAATCTACATTAAAAAGCGCTATACAAATAAAGGTGAATTGAATTAAATTAAATAACTGGTTTTTAAATAATACAATATTTAATTTAGTAATGAAAAATTAATCATTAGCAAAGTATGAAAACACACATATCAAGCACATTACACATGTGCTTATAATTTTTAAAAACACAGTATTTGTAGCTGTATTTATAAACAGCTTACAAGCGAGTAATGAGAATGTAGAGAGTTAATGCTTAACAGATACACTATTTGCTAATGCTTATTAAGTGGTTGATAGTGTGTAGTTATTAAAAATGTTACCAATAAATTTATTTTAAAAAATAATTAATTAATTTAATTAATGTTTAGGTTTAGCCATTTTTGCCATTTACACACTACTATTTTAATATTTAAAGTCATTGAGTTGTATTTTTTGTAATCGAAATTAAGCTCACTTTTCAAAATTGACAATTACATGTACGTTTTGGTTTAAAAAAAACTGCATGTGATGGTTTCCAAAGTCGCACAGGTTAAAATGACATCCAAAAACGTGCCACCAATAATTATAAACAGCAACGCTCATTCCTTGAAACGACCGTAGCGAGTACGCTTCATTAACAGCTTTAATGAGAGCTCACTTTAATTTAGATTGGCCCTACAAGTTGCGTTCTCTTCCCATAATGCCCTTCGAGGGCACAAAAATGCTATTTGGAATTCATCCATGTGTCAGCGCTTTTTTTTTTCTAAATTCCCCATCATGCTTTGCTTCTAAGGGAGCACAAGGTGCCATAAAAAGCAGAGCGAGCTTGAAAACTATCCATTCACCCTTCATAAGAGTGAGAGCAACATTTTCTGCTGTCTTCATTCTTCGGTCCTCTGGAGAGCAGAGGAAGAGAAGGGTGGATCCCCCGACACCGCCATATCACTTACCTGTATGAATGGACACGGCTGAGAGAACAATGAGGGGCTTTCTTTAGTCTGTCTCTCTCACACACACACATACGCACTTGTTTGAAAGGCGGTGTGATCCTAGAAGAGTTAGGGGACAAACACAATGGCTTCTCTGTTCCTGCACGGTCACCATTTCATGTTCCCTTCACCCATCACCGGTGAACTGAACTGCGACTGACAGGTACTGCATGGTAATGAATAATTATGTGTCATTTAGAATGGAATGCAACACAAACAATATAATAACGCATCTACTAACTTCACGGTGGGTAAGTTTGGATTCATTCTAGTGACTCGGTTCACATGTAGCAATTTAACAGATGCTTAGGTCACGCTTTATTTTAAGGTACAATTCTTGCTATTAATAAACCACCAAGTATAACTTTTGCCTCAATGAACTTCTAATTTGCTGCTTATTAATAGTTATAAAAGGTAGTAGTCTAGGGAAGTGGCCCCCAATTGGTACCGGACCACACAAGAAATCATTAATTATTTCAGCTTTGTCAATTACCTGAGTCTGAATGTTTTTATTTTGGATCATTTGAGTATTTTGCTTTTTGCGAGTATTTTTAACTCGCAAGCTAGCAAAGTGAGTAAGAAACAGACGTCTTTGAAAAGTTTCTTTACGAAGAGGAAAAGGCCCAGCGATGGACCCAAGGAATGAATCCACGACCCATTTGTCAACAAATCAAGTAAAAACAGCATGTCTGTGCAAAAAGATCAACTGCTGGAGATTGCAAATAAGGGCGGCCTTAGAGACCGTTCACTCATTCTTTTCTGCATGCAAGTTCGTTATTTCCAATGGAGGCACGCGGCTTGCGAATGCATATTGGGAGTGATGCGCGCAAGTGGCGCTACACGTTCGCACATTCCAAGCGCACATAGTTGAAAACATCTCTTTTCAGAATGGCGCGAGCGCACCACAAGTCACATGACAAGAACTGACTGAACGGCTTCATAATTCGTATGGAATACCCACATTTCTCAGACAAACACAGAACAATCAAACTCTGCAGTGCTCAGGGCTCCAGCATAGTTTTGTTTTGTCAGCTTCTTATCCTCTAAGAAAATTTTTGATGGTCGCCTATCAATCTAGATACATAGACCCCACCCTCACCCGTGAGCCATGGTAAAATGGGGTATGTGCACACAGACTTTTAATTTCAGTCAGCCAGCCCCAGGGCTTCTGGTTAATTGTCATCCCATACAAGAAATGCTGTGTTTAAGATCTGATTTCTTTAGATTAAAAAACTGTGATCTTCACTGCCTGGCTGAAATACGTATAAAGTAATCAGACCAAACAGGAAGCACTGCTATAAAATATATTTTTCTGCTTCATTTCTTTAAAATATGGAAATTAGTTTAACATCCCATTTTACATAAATCATGCGGAACATGTACTGTATAAGTTCTAAAAATCAATAAGCTACTTGTTAATAGTGAGAATTGTTCAACTTAAGTGTTCGCAACATTTTTATTCAAAGCTACTTAAACATGAAGAACCTTAACAGTAGGGCTGGACGATATGGCAAAAATTCAATCTCGATAATTATTTTTCATTCTGAACGATACCAATATATATTTCGATACAAGTTGTTAATGCTTCCAGCTTTAAAAGAGTATCCCAACAACGACTGAAGCCACAAAGATTAGACGCTCCATTGAATAACATTAGTTAGTAAACAAACAGTTTACACATTTTTTTTGATGATTTCTATTTTTTGTAATATACTAATTATACTAATGTTATTCAATATAAAATATAATATTCTGAAGAACTGTAACTGACATATTACACAGTACACAAACAAAAATATACTTATCGTATTTTCTAAAAATAAACAATTACAGATATACCTTTAAATAAATGATTTACTTACTTTAAAATGGTAAATACAGTCATCATTAAAATGAACAACAGCAAATACAACTGGCGGGAAAGTGAAAAGAGCCAATCTTTAATATCAACACAGATTCTAGTAGTTGCATATGTCTGATGTGTGATTGGCTCTTAGATCAATGTAGAGTAAAAGTGTCCATAGCTTATCGTCATTATCGACAAATTTTAAAAAAAGTCGATATTATATCGTTTACTGGCCCAATCCTACTAAACAGCCAAACAGGCTGCTTCAGATTCATTGGAGGGGTGTGCAATCATAGTCTATGAAATCATAGTTGTCAATTTAAAACATGCTAACATTTTATCAGTGTTGCAGACAAGGGCGTTGCTAGGGTCAAAAGTTTTATTCACAACAAAGCCACGTGTACTTTTTCCACTAATAACAAAGCAATTTTTCTCAACCATTTCGTCAAATTATGGACTTTCTCAGACTATTGAAAAAAAGAAAACAAGCCTAAATATAAAAATCAAAACACGTATGCATTCATCTAACACCTAAGTTCACTTAAATTCCTCCAACCTCTGTCAAAAAATAGATTTATTTCGCTCATTTTCCATTTCATCTTCAAAAACAAGTCTACTAAAAGTATATCCCTGTGACGAATCATCGAACCTAAGCTTAAAGCAAATCTAGCTAATGTGTCGCCTACTCAGAATCTATTATTTGTTTCACAGATGTCACTAAATCCTCTCACCGACTCCTACAGGTATTTTGACCTTTTAAGTGAATCACAAAATGATTTTCTTAGCTATTTGGTATGTGTTCTTCTCTATTTCACTGGCTTAACCTTCACAAACCAAGTAATGTGACAAGAAAAGACGACTGGGAGAAGGAAAGAGAGGTCAGACCCAATTTTAAGAAAAATGGTGAGAGTAGAAGCGAAAATATTGGAACTTCACCTTCATTTAGAGGATAAAAGCAAGGACGGCAAGAGGAAGAGAGAGCAAAGCATGACTGCATCCAAATATTAAAGAGAAATAGACTGGTTGCATTAGGAAGAATGATTTTACATGAAAGCTAAATCAGGAAAGAGAATCACGCCTGGGTTCTCCTGTCATAATAATAACCACAGAAACACAGTCGGCCAAAACGTCCTCTGACTTGCAGGAGAATCGGCCGGATTTAAGTCCGCAACAAGCAAAAAGAAAGGGCAGAACAACAACAAAAATGAGGTGGAGAAATAAGAAGAAGGGGATAATGAGGAGGAAGGTTGCTGGAGAGTGACAGACTGATCGTTTCAGCAGCGAGACAGACCTGTTAAGTGGACTGAATTCTCAAGATGGAAGAAGTGAGAAACAAGGGATAAAGAGGAAGATGGAGACTGGTGGGAGGATGGACTGCACTCGTTTGTTAAATGGTTGACAGGAGCAACCGAATAAGACAAAAACACCACACAGAGAGGAACACAATGAGGATCAGAGGTCGGAACGAAGCTCAACCACCTGCTTTGGAGAAAACAAAGAAGATTGTTAGGCAAACCAACCCAACAATGTTAAAGAGACAGCTCACCCAGTCATTTGCTGACCCCTCATGTCATTCATGACACGGGTGTTGGTCATTCTCAAAAAGTAAGTCTACTAGTGAAAATACCTATGGCTCCTAACTAGGGTTGTAACAATATACCGGTATGACGGTCTACCACGATTTGAACATGCACGATTATCATACCATGAACAATTGCACATCAACGGTTTTAACCCTTAAAGACCGAGACAGCCGCCCGCTGCTAAAAATAAGTATTGCTCTTAAATGTTTAATAACTTTTGATCCGCTGATCCGATTCATACAATTCAAAGATTGACATAAAGAAGAGAATCACAGCTTTCCAGTGCTGTATCACATAACATTCACAGACTTTCAGAGGCTCCGGAATCAGTGCGGTTACGTCATCAAAATTTGACAACGCTGATTTGACAAAGAAACGCTCGTCACTGTGTCTCCGGACAAACCAGACATGATACATTGATGCATTGTCCCTCCTCCATGCCCAGATTGGTTCAAACTCGCTATATCACAACCAATAAGCATAGGTTTTGCTTTTGTTTGTGGACCAACAACGAGCCTTTTGAACAAAACGGAATGAGAGATAGGCATACATTAATGCGCGGCTAAATAAAACGCAAAAAAAAAAGTTTTGCATGAAATAATTCTCATTCTAAGTACTTTTGCATGCACAGCAGCACAGAAACATGACAAAACAGTGACACAGCAAAGACGAACTGCTGCTCTTGCTGTTTTCAAAAGACGCAAATGAAGGTGCAGCTGTTTGTCTGCATTGCAGACAACCAAATCCATATCCACAGACAACCATATCCATGCTGGCACATAAAACCTAAGGATGTTCCATATTGAATTTAGTTTTGTTATGTAACTATTTATAGGATAGTAAATATTTATATCTATTTTTTTACTGAGGATTTGCACCATGTTTATTTGGACTTTATTTGGACTTTGACACATTATTTATTATTTTCTTATTTTTTTTATTTGTTCATTGTAAGTGGTGTTGTTTATAGTAACTGAAAATATATTATTTGGAAAAAGTCAAATTTGCTTCATTGTTCTATTATTTTGTAACATTTGTAACATACCGTATACCGCGAAACCGTCAAACCGTGGTATTGTTTTAGACGATTATCATACCACAAAAAATTCATACCGTTACAACCCTACTCCTAACAATACATTGACATCCTATGAAGCAAATTTGATTTGTACAATAAACTGAATCTCATTAACAATGACCACCCAACAAACACAACATTATTACCTTTCAAAACCTTTGTATGGTTTAATAGTGTGGCTAATTCTCAATATGTTGTGGTATAATCATTAGGTGTGTTATTAAGAGAGGACAATATATTATACTGTAAGCAGTGTTGGAGAGAAAGAGAGGGGTGGCATGAAAAACAAACCCAGGATGCCCAGAGCGCAATGGCACTATATGTCGGCACAATGCCCATAAGGCTATTGGCACTGGCAAGTGTACATGCTCTACTGCCCTTTTAAAGGTTATTTACTAAAGCACTATCAAAGCTATCAATTCATAAATAAATTTGTTGAAAACCTGAACTATATAGAAAAATTAAATGTTGTTTTCAATCACGTGATTCAGGTATCGTGCAAAATACATCGAGGAAAGTCCATATTTTTGCAAATTTCAAAGGCATGATCCTTACATAACGAAGAGGGCTGGGATTTCTACTGAACTCAAATATATTTGCCTGTCATCGAGGTGATAGATACTGTATAAGCTATTAAGTTACATGAAAGAATACTACAGTAAATACTATAGTGTTTGGAAGCATACTAGTAGTAATTATATTGTTGCTGTGGTACAACACTACTGTAGTAATAAACAAATTAATCAATATGCTTCAGTTTTCTTCGCTATAATTTTACACAATCACAATGCTAAACAGTTTACACTAACATTACAGTATTTATTACAGTTTATCAGTTTAACATTCATTAACTGAGAGTTTTACACATTATAAACTTTACTATGTAGTTGAAAAACATGTTTATTATAAATTACTCTGATGCGGATATCTTCCAGACAACACAAAATAACTGATGAAAGCATATAAAAGCGTGGACGCAAAGTCTACATTATTTATCTATTTATTTTTGTTAGGGGGAAAGTGCTCCACAATAATAACAATCTAGTTTTGTCGCAAGCGTTTCATTTGTTTTTTTGTTTTGTTGATGAACTTACCATCAACATTCACCGCTGCTGCTCATCTCGATGTTCATGTTACAGTTGTTTATTCTGCCAAAACGCCAGTAAAGAATTGGTTTATAGCAAAGCAAGAAGGAGATTTCATTACATGGCAGGGTAAGTTATTGACATTCTCCTGGATTTTGCATTATGTGGTGGTGTTTGCATCTGATTTTTATATAACACATTAACATATTCATACTAATTCATCACTAATTGAATTATTCGCCTTAATCTGACTTAGACAATAATATGATTAAGGTGTTGACTTGAGTTGCTTTTTGAATGTTCCTTTTTTCATGATTCCGTTTTACATGTTATGCCCGATTCACATGGAGCTTCAGCGTCAAAGCTTCGGCGTGTCTGAAGTTTGGGCTGACGCGTTTGTCATAGTAGCGTCAGACAATAAAGTCCACAACCGGCTACTGTCTGAGCTGGCACAAAAGCGATCTGATTGGCTGACGCTCCCGTTGGCGCTTGAAAAGTTGAGAAATTCCAAATTTTTGCAGTGAGCCATGCTGCTGAAGCAGTGCCGATGAACCCACAATTCCATTCGGCAAGGCTTGATGTCATCAACTCAAAGTTAATGGGAAGCGTTGACGCTGACGCTTGGTGTGAATGGGGCGTCATGGCACATAAATCGATTAACGTCATTGCATCACCACTCTATCCAACGTTTCCTCTCGAGTTTCATGTAATTTTTAAGTTTAATTTTTAATTTTTTAACTTTAACTGCAGTTTAGCAGCTTCACTTTCATTCAGGAACATTTCATTAATGTTTGCCTACTCCACATGTCTTAATTCAATTGTTAAGTTGACTTTAGTCGGATTAAGGTAATCAAAATCATTGTTTAAATTGGTAGACTCTCAATCAAACAAAAGTATTAGTGTCCCCGTAAACATACTCCACGATTCAATCTTCTATTTAGAGTGAACTGTTCCTTTAAATTCTCAGCTCTCCGAGAGTCATCTAGACGAGCTCCAGTTCTCCTTGGGAGACCAATCTCTGGAGAACTTCATCTGGGAGATTCGCACAATCGTTCTTGGTTATTTCACAGTATTCCTTCAAATACACTGACCTTATAAAACACTACAGAGAACATACACTAGCGTTCACCAAAATGTACCCAAAAGAACTCACAGGAGACGGGCAAAAATTATCTTAAAGGTCATTGCTGTTTTTCCTCTGACAGCTCGCTACATTGCTAATGACATTAGTGTTCTCCGAGGAGCGCTGTGCCGCTCACGCTTACAGGAATAAGATAATTCAGTTCACTCTGCCTGTGCTGTACTTACTGTATCTGGTCTGGGATGAGGCTGCACAAAAAAAATGAGGCCATTTCTGGCTCAACACGCCATAGACTGGCACAACATTTTGCAGACCAGGTGCAAGGCGCTCAGGAAGAGGAGGAGAGGAAACGAGAGTGAAAGACAAGGGCAAATAGGCACTAGCGCCATCGCTAATCACAACCGAGCGCTCGGATTAAGAGTGCAAAAAAGATTGACAAATTGACAAAAAAAGAGCAAAGTAAATAAAAAGGAAATGAAAAGATAAGTCATCAGATCAGACGTCCTCTGGAAACGAGGGACTATTTTTCACAATGATGTCAGTCGGACAGGGCAAAGCCCTAATGTCTTCAATAAGCCGTGTCGACTCGCAAGGGCATCGCTGGCCTTGCTGATCAATAAGAGATCAATAGAGCAAAGCCTCTCTTCCTTGTCTGCCTCTGGCTAGTGACTCCAGATGGACGTACTGAGAACAGTGAGAAAAAAAGAGGGGGGGCAGAGGAAGGACAATCTTTTAAATAGTATTACAGACACTTCATAAAAGAGCGAGGGAGAGAAACCAAGGCTAATAAGAGGGAGATTGTCTCCGGCGTGATTTGTGCACATCGACTAGGCTACCGAAGGTCACATTCTTATTCACAGGCAGAGTTTTTAATTTTCCTTTCCACGAAGCATAACGTGTAGCATAATGACATAATTAATGACTAAAGGCTCATTTACAGCAAGAATGTGAACTGTAAATGTAACTACAGCGATATTAAGAGTCCACACCAATGTATGCTATCGTTCTGTTTTTTAAAAGTGCATACAGATTTGTCGTCTTTAATGCAGGATGGAGTCTAATTGGCTGTCAACATTATTATCATTCATCAGCAGGAAAAGTGATTCCAATGATAACGATGCTCTCTGCTGATAGAGCTAAGGTGGAATCTGCTTTAATCTTATATTTTATAATTACTATAACGGGTAATATCATTAATATTGTTAGAATAACAATTATATTTTTTTCTCCACTGCTAAATGATAAAATCATCTTGGTTCTTGATTATTTAAAGTGGTAGCTGACATAACTACAGTGTACACTTATTATGTTTTCATTTTTAGGTGTTGATGCTTGAATTTTTTATTTAAACTGCCTTAAAGGGATTGTTCGCCAAAAATTTAAATACACTAGCCTTCAAGTGGCTTTACATCTTTAGGAGTTTCGCTTATCTGTTGTACATGAAAGAAACTTGGATAGTGAATACCTGCGGCCAATAGCTACGCTTCCATCCACCAATTTTTATGCATATTTTGAATATGCACATAAAAAAATGGTGGATGGAAACGCTAAGATGTGCATACATTTTGAAAATGCGCATAAACATGCGAATAACTGATTAGGATAAACTTCGATAAGAACAGATGCGCATAAAGATGCGATGGAAACCCTTTTACTGCAGAGATTCCAGTATGCGCATTAAAAAAGGTCAAGTGGTTTTGTTATAGGAGATCATGTGATGAAAAAAATGTATGTGAATGGATAAACCAGCAGGCTGACCGCACTATTAAACATCTAAAATGTTGTTTTTGTCATTCTAAAATGTCTTAACCATTTCACTATTATTGTTATTATATTATTAAGGACCTCCAGAACTGTCAAGAGCCTCTGTGCTCTGCGTCTCAAGCCTTCAAATGCCACCACACAATCATGCGTGTCACAATTGCCTTCTGAGGTGCAAGTCATCCATTAAATGAAAAAAAGATTCACGCAGCTTCTCCTATTGCTGCAAATTCCATTTTTACTGTTGATATTTGGCGCCAGTTATTTAGGAAATTATACAATTGTTCGCTTTGGAATATTCGCACATGTTTTATGCAATATTCCAATATTGCGCATTAAGTTGATTCGCATTTTTGGATGTAGACATAGATAGTGACATCCTGATAGAATCTATGGAAATCAACAACTTCCAACTTTTAGCATTCAAAATTGCTTCTTTTATGTTCATCAGAAGGTAAACTCAAACAGGTTTGTAATAAGTGGAAGATAAGTAGAATCACTTTAAATCTCCAAACACGTGGCCAATCTAGGAGTCGTTAAAAGCATGCATGCATGTTAAATGAAAGAAAAACAGAGCATGGTAATGCTAGACTGAGACTCTTTTAGAGAACAAGTACAAAAGTCTTAATGTAATGGAACTCTGCATTGAAGGGTTCATGTCCTGCTTGTGCTATGCAGTCGGACACGTCTTTTCCCGCAACCTCATCTCTCCACACTCTACTGTGCCCAGTGTGTGAGGGCACTTGCAGCGACAAGTCCTGAAACCACCAGCATGCTAAATTTATGAGAAGCACGAGTGTGCTCTTAAAAAATCCTTAGGAATCAAAACCACTTTTACCCCCCTCATCTTTCTCTGAGTGAACCTCTTTTTAGGACACACACACACACACATACAACTGAAAGAAAAGAAGTGTTTCATTTACTTCATCATCTGGTGCTTTTGCCCCATATGATTTAGCATATCTGCATGTGTTAGAAACACTCTGTTGGCATCTCATTTCAATGTAACAAGTACCAAACAGGCCATTTTCTTTATAATACTGATTATAATAGAGAATCTGATGTTATCCCAGTTTGATTAGGTTTACTGAATCACATTGGCTGCTCTTTTGTTTTTAATTCACTATGACATGAACAGGACTAAACTTGTTGTGTCATTTATCATTTTTGTATGCAGCCTCCGTTTATTCCACAATACTCTGAATACAGCCTGCAAACTTATATTTACACTGTAAAACAAGCTGGGTTCCACACAATTCCTTTAAGTTGTCCCAACACAAATCGATTAGGTTAGCGTAATCCTTTTACAAACTGAGAAGGATTGAACATAAACCAATTAAGTTATGCCAAAAAAACCCTAAGAATTGTGTTGTTTCAACTCATTTTAAATATGTAGTCTGAACAAGTAACAAAGCATGTTGTGGATAGGCATGGGCCGGTACAAGATTTTGACCTTATGATAACCTTGGATAAAAATATCATGGTTTCGTGATATCCCGGTATTGTGATTACTGCTCTAAAATAAATTCTTTTTAAATGCCTGGGTAAAAAACAACTTTCTTTCACCTTTGAAAACAATATATTCTATTTTTTTAAAAGAGTTTTTTATATTTTGGAAATGTCAAGTGAATCATTGACTTCTGCTGTTTTAAAAACACAGACTTCTTTAAAATTTAAAATGGCATCTTTGGATATTTTTTCTGCTGAAGAGACTGTTGTCCTAAAAATAATAAAAAATAAATAAATAAAAAACATACCTTACATATTACAAAAAAATGTTGCCGGTTTTAAAACCTGGAATTTTCCAAACCGCAATAACCTTGACAGTTAGAGACAATAGAGCTTCTTGGACTTTCTACTAAATATCTACATTTATCTGCCACAGAAAATGAAAGTGAGTGAGAAACATGAGAGTAAAATGTTCAATTTGGGTGAACCAATCCACTAATCTGAGACGGTTTCTTTGAAGTTCACGGCTAACCAGAGCTGAGTGAATAGATAGATGAGCTACAGCCTCCCAAAAACCTTCAGGGTTGCAGCATTAATCATAAAACTAACTGGATCACTTTCTGTCTGGAGGGGCAGAACACTCATCATGTCCTATTCCTTTTTATGCCATTTGGCTTCTTTTTCAAAGAGGCCAGATCTGTGGTCATTTTCCCTATGAGTAGACATGACCTACTACAGCAATCTGGCAACCTTTAACATTCCCGAATCAAACTGGCAACCACAAACCACAATTCGGACCAAATGGCTGCTGTCCCCTGAAGGGTCACTGATCTCTCAGCATGCGCTCAGACAGGGGGCTAAACTCGACCAGCATGGGATGTGATAACACGCTGCCTTGTGTCTCGCTGTTTTTTTCTGCATCGGGAGCGATTTCTTTCTCCGCAAGATCGCATGGCACATCTCGAGGTAAACCAAAGCAGGAGCAGAACACCGTTTTCTCGTTTCTCCCTGCCACTTTTGTTTCACTTCTCACCCTCTTGTCTGAGCCACAATGGTCGGTTGGCTTTCCATCACCAGGCGCAGGACTAAAATATGAGCACCAATTAGCCGGACATATCAACCCCATGAATCTCTAATACCATAAAAGCATTCTGAGATCTGACATCTGCTGAAGCTGGGAGAGCGGAGCGAGAGGAAGAAAGTGACAAGAATAGAGCGAGGCATTCAGAAAAGGATTCTTGAAAGAGCCTTGTCCTCTAAGTGCTTTGAGGACCAGTTGAGATTAATTTTAGCTCCACTTTCCATAGAAAAAAAAGAAAACGAGAGTCTGAAAATAACCCTGACCACAAAACTTACTTACATCGAAGTTCACAATCATTCAAAAGTCAGACGTGGCTATCATCGTATAGAGAAAGCTTTGCGGGAAACCCTCCCGTGTCCGTATTAGTGCAGGTAACGTTAATTACAAGGTCAGACATTGATTTCAGCAGACTGCATTCCCAGAGCTGCATGTCAAACACAGGCTTGCGACAAGTGTTAAAAGCTTTGGTTCCCCATCCACAATTCCCCCTTCACCTACCAGCCTTATCTTTACAAGCAACCAGAATGAGATCCACAATCACTGACGGCTCCCTTCACCGACACACAGCTACAGGTCTCTAGACAACTGAATTAACAAGGAAAAAACCTCACTCTTTTTAGGGTGCTTTCACACCTGTAGTTCGCTTCATTTGGTCCGGACCAAGGGCAATAAATGATACACTGTTGTATTTTCTGCCGTCTTTGGGTCGTTTTCACACCACACTGCTGGCTTTGGTCCGAACCAGTTGAAGCGAACCAAAATGCAGCCATCTGACAAAATCCACACCTCTCATTGGCTAGATGTTGTTGAACATATTTCCCAAACTGCTTATTGATTGGTCAGAATTCACGTGTGGGAAAATGCCAATGAACTCTCGGGAGTAAACAAAACCGGCAGACACAAATTGTCGCTTTTACTCTGGAGGGACGACTGCACTGACTGATTGCATCCCTGCTTTAGACAAACTATACATTTCGAGAATGAAGCGCGCCCGCGGCTGGAAAACAATGTTCTAATGCAACTTAGCTAAACTGCGACATGGTCATCTTGTGGAAATATTACCAACGATCCATTAGGTAATGGTTTTCCCTCTCTCTATCTGTTTTTAAAGCGCTGTCAACAAATATATTTTCTCCATATCCCATAATGCATATCGCATCAGCCTACGGCAGCTGAATTGGTTTAAAAGGCGTAGTACTTTTTGCATTTGGAACAGTTTTAGTACAGATTATATTCTCACCACAAACGAACCGCTCCAGGGATCTTTTGAAAGCGTATTTGATCCGTTTTTGGAGCGCACTAGAGTACAATTGCTGCATTCTCACCTGCCTAAACGAACTGCAACAAAAGAGAAAACAAACTCTAGTGCGATTCAATCTAACTAAATAAGGCAGGTGTGAAAGCACCCTTAAAGAGGGTTCCTTATTGGTTTCTAGTTCTTTAAAGGGCACATAGTTTACCCCTTTTTATGATTTAATTTTAATATTATGGTTTTTCTGATTGTGTCAGTATAGATTCAGTTCCACACACAGTTCAGATTTTTTTATTATAATGTGTTAAAAAGTGTCATTTTGGGGGCGAGTACAAGGGTTGGGCCGGTTGACGGTGCCATGATGTGCTCGCGCTTTCCTCAAGCTTTAAGATGCGATATGTGACTGACACGTCTGAGAAATTACCTGGTTCTGCAATACATCATTCTTCCTGCAAGTAATCCCACACCACAGATGTTGAGTTTGTTTGGGCACCAGTTCCTCCTGTGCTGCACTTATCATCCCCGTTTATGGAGGCTATTTGTCCTTAAGCTCAGGCCCAGTTTACACTAATGTGTTTTAGTTTGAAAACGCATAAGTTTTGCTATGGTTACGCCATCCGTCCACACTACGCCGGAGTTTTCGAGCGCCGAAAACGGAGCGTTTTGGAAATGTTGGATTAACCGTTTTCATTCTAAAATGCTGCTGCTCCGTCTCTGTGTGGATGGAGAAAAATGGAGACATCTGAAAACGGAAGCGGGGCTGCTGAGATTCGCTACCTGATTGGGGCTTTTGTGTCATTGGGTATCCTTCCCTTATTTATCAAGCCCTTATCACATTACTATAACACATGGCTTTAACTCTACCGGAAGACAGCAGACCAGCCTTTCAATGTAAACAACAACATGGACACAGAAATTTAGGCACCATTGTGCAGTTATTCATTTGTTACGTTTAGTAACAACTCGACTTCGTCGTCTGTCCACAAAAATAGCTCTCTTGCTTTCTTTGCCATCGCGTTCATCGTTCAACTGGCGTTTGTTGACTAACAATAACCAAATACCCAGCAAGACACATGCTTCCTGTTTATACTCGAATGCGCATGCCCAGAGTGCGCGAATGGTCACGTGATATATGTTTTTGGTGGCGTAGTGTGGACGAGACATGTTCTGAAATGCTAGACAAAACGCTAGTGTGGACGTGGATCGTTTTTGATCTAAAACACGCTAGTGTAAACGAGGCTTTAGTCTCATGTTCTTGAACTCTGGCTTGGCACACTGCATTAAGATTAGTTCAAACAGCATAATGCAGGAGAAGTCAGGACTAGAACATGCAAAAAAAACATGCTGTAAGGCAATTTAGAAATCAGACATGTTTAAATCCTGATTTCGAAAAAAATTCAATTAATCACACAGCCCTAATATCTTATGTATATAAAGCATATCTCCTGATTGTTTAAAATGTATTATTATTATTATTAATATATTTGCCGTCTTCATCGACATCAGCGTTTATGAATGTTATGTTTTGCTATTCCTTACTGTATGTGTTATTATATCGACTTATCGCACAACACATAGACATGTCTTCAATCAATTTTAGTGATGCAATATATATCACCCATACGTAAAAAAACAATTCTAACCATATTTTACCTGACTGCACACCCTCTTAATATCTATTGTGAAGTGTCAGTGTGAGTATGGTAAAAAAAACACACTAGTAGTTACTATAAATTAATATAGTATATTTTCATGTGGGTGCCAGACGAATGAAAACAGATCTGTAACATTTTTCTCTAGTTTTTTTTTTATCTTTGCACTTTTTTGTTTACATTTATTACTGTTATTATGTATTTGTTTAGGATACACGTTTTCACATTCTGATTCCAACCCCTAATTTTTAACTTGTTAAAAGCACTATAATTGAAATATTCTTAAGAATAAAAGATTGTGTACTTTGGAAGAGTGTACTTGCATTATGAAGCTATTATAGTGTCAAAAATGGTTTTAAAAATCACACTAATATAATTTATCGCATTACATTTTGGTGCTATATATCGTACCACAAAAAAACAGATATCATGACAGGCCTACCAATAGTCTCAAACTTAACTCCTGGAGGGCGGCAGCTCAACATAGTTTCGCTCCAACCACCTCCAACTCACACCTGCTTTATAGTCTCTAGAAGTCTTGAACACCTTGGCTAGTTGGATCATCTGTGTTTGAATAGGGTTGAAGTAAAACTGTGCAGAGCTGCGGCTCTCCAGGAATCCAGTTTGAGACCAATGTTATAAACTTTAAATAACTTATAAAAGACTGATGACAAGTGATTAATGACAATCGCCGTGCAGGTCTTTCCCTGGCTTATCGCAAGCCAATTTAATCAGACTGGTTTAATCATACATGTCAATGGGTTATTTTTAAAGATTTAGAAGGTGACGGTATCAGGTCCTCTTCTGTTTGGGGGAAATAACATTGAAAGAAATGTCTATCACACTGGTTTCTTTAGAAAATGTAAACTGAAAAGTTCTTCAGCAAACCAAAAACTAAAAAAAAAAATCATTTTGAAACCTTTCTTGTTCAGATTGTATTGACTGATGACCTTGTGCAAGCATTTTGACTGGAATGAAACCTTTTTAAATCAAGGTTCTTTCCACAGTCTTTCAGTCCCGTCTATGGCTACACCTCCTCCCGCGTTCTTTCACCGGCTCAGACGCTAATAAACAGCGTGGCCTTGAGGTCAGAGTGAGGTGGGGCGGGGGAAGATTTGAATACACCAATGACAATCATCTCTCAAACAAAAGCAAGCGGATAAGGACGGCAAGGGACGCAGAAAGAGAGGAAGGGAGGGAAGGAAACGTGATGGGAGAATGGAGGCTTCAACTTTTGTTTGCATGCTCCTCCGTTTGTGAAAGCAACTATTTCGCCCATTTACTGAACGCTCCTTCGCTGTTGAGCCAGCACTGTCGCAATCACTGCATGCGCTTGTTAGTGTGTGCGTCTGTCACTGCCGTGCGCACACAGTTTAGAATAAGGTCAG
Source organism: Danio rerio (assembly GCF_052040795.2). Lineage (NCBI taxonomy): Eukaryota > Metazoa > Chordata > Actinopteri > Cypriniformes > Danionidae > Danio > Danio rerio. The sequence goes on along the minus strand of NC_141036.1, from coordinate 10,900,582 downwards.
CTTGGCCTCCGCCTCCATCATCGTAGCAGCCTAACATTTTCGAACCCCTCCTCCGTCTCTCTCTCACACTCAAACAAACACACACACACTTGATGCATTCAGCCAGAGACGCCGCTACAGTAGGCCCCCCTAACCCTGGCTTTCAATGAAAACACAACGTCTCCATGCCAACGGGTTCGAGCATTTTTTGACCCGTGTTCACTAGGAGGGTATTAGAACACAATCAGGAGCTGTTATTGTGCAGATCGCTGCTCCCAGTAGCCTACATTTGGGTCTGGGGACTAGATAGATGAACCAGCCAAGTATTTACAATTATAAAACTATACTCAAACCTGCTTCCTGTCTGCAAGTCTCCTAATTTAAAAACCATTAACAAGCTTACTAAAATTAAGCTTTTATATTGGTGTTCATAGTCGGTTTGATTGTTTTTAATAGGAACACAATGAATATAAGTCTGCAGGGGCCGCAGAGTGCACAAAACAAAGCTTTGACCCTTGAAATATTTCGCAACTGCTGTGTATAAAGGCAAAAGCTCCCAGGACGCTGAACTAAACGGATGCGAAGGGTAGGGGGGAAAAAAGAAACACACCAGGTCTGTTTATACTGTTTGCTTAAGCGAAACAATCGTGACCCTTCTTCCGCTGCTCAGTTCATAAATAAAACAAATCCTTTGTTTCGTTATTCTAGTTTCCCCCTGATGTGCAGCCGATGTACTGTGAAATGGGCCCAGGCAAGAAGAGGTCCAGACCATGAATAAGTTAAAGCAGTGAATTGAGTTTTGAGTTACGACAAAGAACTGCATCTGATGATGTCATAAACCTCTCATCTGATGATGTCACAAACGCATCGCACCCTCTAGATACATGAAGTTGCCATAAATAAGGCTAATTCTGAAGTATTTATAGAAATGCTACATGTAGAATGTAACGATGAATGCATCATATGTTTTGGTTAAATATAAAATACATTTTTACTTAATAATTGAGAGTAAAATTTAATGTGAATGATGAAATGAGTGGATGATTGATTAAAATGAATGAACGATAGCAGATTTAGTAGGTTAAATTAAACAATTCTCTGACTTATTAAAACACAACTATATTTTAAACTATCAAAATTTTCTGATAAATTAGTAAAAGCTAATAATCTGAAGGATTTTAATATGGCTGTAATGTCCTTAGTGTATATAGATTATAGCCAAGTGATCGTTTTCTCTAATGATATGAATAATAATGATAAATAATAAATATTCATTCATTCATTTTCTCTTAGTCCCTTTATTAACCTGGGAAGACCAAAACGTAATAAACTGCCAACTTATCAGCATGTGTTTTAAGCAGCGAATGCCCTTCCAGCCGCAACCTAACACTGGAAAACACTCTTGCATCCACACACACACACACAAACACACACACACACACACACACACACACACACAATGGCCAATTTAACTTATTCAGTTCATGATAATAAATATAATAATAATAATAATAATAATAATAATAAACAGAAACGTTCTGATGGACACAGATTTAGAAAATTTTATAAAGCTTCAAAACCCCTTTTCATCTTTGAACGAGAGGTTGTGATCTTAAAACAGACCTAAATGTGATCTTAAAAGTTCTTTAATGACAGTGCTGGTTCCATAAAGAGCCGTTTAATTCCACAATTTTCTTTACAGTGTAAAAAATACTGATTATTGGAAGACTTTTCATTTAAAGATTTGTTTTAAATAACTCTAAACCTTATTTGTGGAACTCAATTTTTTAATCACTGTGAGGGCTTGCAGTTGGGCAAACTAAAAGGTTCTTACACTGGAATTTCTGCATTTAAAATGCTTAAATTGCTGGGCAATCAAGCAGCACAGCAGTTTTCAAGACATTTAAATGTCGTAAACTTAAATAATTGATAAAACACCACTAAACTGTGATTTAGCAGTTAGGATTGTGTGTAAATATACAGCTGCATTTTATAATGTCACTAAATCAAATGAAGTGCACCAGTTCGTAACCACAAAACTCTGTCTAATCTTTACAAATTTGTGTTTGCTTCCACATGGATGTTTCTTAATATTGTTTTATTTGAACCATTTAAAAGCAGCATTGTTTTAGTTCTTCTTCTCGCTGTAGCCTACTTTTAAACCAGTTTTCGGATTTCACAGACTGGAAACTCGAATTTTCGTTAGCCTCTCAGTTTACTTTTCGATTTAAAGGCAAGTATAATTTTACAACAATGAGTTTAGAGGAGCTCCAAGACAACTAAACAAGTAATGTGAGCCTGAAATTATGTTGGGTTTAGTTTCAAGATATTTAAATGTTGAAAACTTGAAATAATTGATAAAACATAGATAAATTGTGATTTATGATGTTGTGCATGTCGTTCTCTGGCTTAGTGCAAGTCAATCTGCAAAAGCAGATTTGAATTTCAAGTGACACACTGAACATTTTAATCAGATGGTTTGATCAGTGTCAATGGGTAAACTGTCATTTTTAAAGATTTATAAGTCCACAGTATCTGGTCCTTCTCGTGTTTTGGGAAAATAACATAAAAAAAATGTCTATTACACTATTAAAAATGGTTTCTTTACAAAATGTGGTAACAGTTTATTTTGATGGCCTATTTGAATATTAGTAGAATGTTTAAAATCTTGATATTGCTTCTTCAACAGACATTTAACTGACTATAAGAAACTTTGCAAGATGTCAACTTATACTAACCCTAACCCCAAGCTAACAGTCTAATCTAATGAGAATTAGTTGCAACGTAACTTAAATTCAACAAACGGACCATCAAAATAAAGTGACCAAAAATATTGTCTGAAAAGTTCTTTGGGAAACTTTAAAAAAAACATTTTGAAATCTTTATTGTTGTTTAGATTTGTACTGACTGATAAGCTTGCACAAGCATTACTTGTGGAACTCACTTCTTTAATCACTGTGAAAGCTTGCAGTAAGGCAAAGTAACAAGTCCTAACAGTGGAATTTCTACATTTAAAATTCCTGACATCTTCAACAGTGCGCTCGGCTGGACAATCAAGCAGCACAGCAGTTTTCAAGACGCCGACAGCAGCTCAGTTCAGCTCACTCGCTGTCAGGTGTAGCGCACCTGCGAACTGAGACACGGACACTAAATAATTGAACCGCAAAAGACACCGAGGAGTCCACCATCAAAAGGCAAGCCGTGCGGTGAAACATGACGAAACAACAGACAGTGACGTCAGCTTTCGATATGAACAGATCTGTCATGATAGGTCCTGCTGAGAAAAAATAATTACTAACAAAGCGTAGTAAGTCAAATTGATTAATATTCAAAAACATTAAATGAAGGAAATAAAAATGTTTTACAAGAAAACATACCTAACATAAGTTAAAGACACTAAATGAATAACATGTCGAAATCAGCCTGTTACGTAATAAACGTTTGATTTACATGCATTTACTGATTTACATTGATTTACATGCGCGTTCGTTCAGCTGGAAAATATAGGATATGATGTGCAGGGAGAAAGGAGTGTTGAGGGACATGGTGAAATAATGTAAGAGCTTAGAGTAACGTTACGAGGAACAAGCGAACACTCAAGGACGACTGGATGAGGTCCACAGTTTCGCAAACAAACACACCTGTCAACACGTAATGGGCAAAAAGCACTTCCCAAGGCCACACCTAGAGAAACATGGCGCTTATCGAAACCAAACTCATACAGTCCCTAAGGAACGAAACTAAAGGAGCCACCAAACCGACAAAGTTAACCAGTGAGCCACATGGATTGTTAATAAAATAGTTTTAAGATAAACATGACTGCAGACAGAGATGAGTGTGAGAAGCGAGCACCCTGAAGACGCGCTCAAGGATCTTTCTACTGTCGAGTTGCGGAGCGCTTGTGTTGAGTGTTTCTACTATACTTAAAATGAAAGAGAACTGTGTTGTTCATAGCTGCCAGTAATTACTGATCTCCTTACTATTTAAACGGCAAATAGCAGGTCTTACCTTGAACAATAAGGAGAAAGAGAGCGCCTAACAGTCCTGACATGGTCATCGGAGGGAAGGCTGGACAGTCCACCTTGTCGGTTGTCCGCTTGTTGAACTCAATCAGCACAGAATCGCCAAAACAAAAATCAATCGACACAGTCCGATTGAGATACTGTTATGAAGTTCCTTTAGTTTCCTTCAGTAGTCGAGCAGAGAAACTTGATGTAAAGGTGAGTCGCTGTGTTCAGCGCGTTCCTCTTGATTTGGTTTACAATCTAGCGTCAACAAATCCCCTTTAAATCGTGTAAACAGCTTTAGTCCTCAGAAACTGTAGCGCGGCGTCCGGTGGCCGGTTAATAAACGTCCTACAGGTGAAGAAATATCCGGTAAGTGAGTTGGATGTTTCGGCAGACGGTGGAGTCTCAAACCTGTCGCTTTGGGATCGCACTGTTGAAACTCTATCATAAGGGCTGCGCTCATTGGACACACGCGTGTGATGTCATGCTGCGTCATGCTACTTAAAGTCACCCACAATTCTAAGAGATGGGTACTTTCCCGGGTACAGTAAGTTTTATTTTCAATTTTAGGCAACTAAACTGCCACTTGATCCAGTTAGGACAATAAAAACATTGTTTGCATAAATGTCAGGCTGCATTTTATACACTAAAACAAATGCAGAGCCACTTCGTAACACGACGAAACTCCCCGTGTAATCGTTACAAAGTTGTGTTTGCTTCTTTAGATGCGAATGTTTCTTAACTTTTTCTTTTATGAACCATTCAAAACCAGCGTTGGATAACTTTTTAATCAGTTTTTGGATTTCACAGAATAGACACGTGATTTCTCAGTAGCCTTTGTTTGCTTACAGGTTAAAACGCAAGTATAACTTTACCACAATGAGTTTCGAGGAGCTCCAAGATAATTTAGCAAGTAATGTGAGCCTGATATTACTATATATTGGGGTTAGATAGTTGCTGGTTGATAAGTTGCAAGTGTGGTGAACTAGAACAGGTAGCTCTAGCGCTCCCCCTGCTGGTAAAACTATACACCACAAACACTCTAGGGTTGACTATGATTTGGGGGAAATTCCAGTTATGGGTCTCCAACTATATACTTTTTTACTTTTGTAACTATTATTTTTCCGTATCACATATTTAAACTTTAAGTAACTCTTACAGACCCGTAGCCCGCCTATTGAAAGAGGTGATTCTTTTTTCTCAAAAAGTGGAGCTTATTGCAGTTATTTTATTAAATTATAGATTCAAATATTGTACTTTAGTGACATTTTACGCACTAATCTTTAGCTTAGCTTGTAAGATGGTTTTCATAAGCACTCTTTTGATGCAACATAATTACTTCCTACAATGTTGTCATAGTGCTTACTATTGTACCACGTGTTTATTTAGAAATATACATTTAAACGGTAAGTGGTTGCAGTTTTACAAATTATGTTATAAGATTGAAATTTTTAATTTAACATTTTGAATAAAGAAGTATAAAAAAATAATTATTCATGGAATAAAAAACTATTATCATGCATCATTAAAAAACAAATAACCAAAAAACATTAAAAACTATAGCCTGTAGGTCAGTAACAAACTGGCCAGCTCATTTCATTTCACTTAAGTTACTTTTATTTGTTTTTAGTTGTCTAAATGGTACTGCACCCCTTTACCTCTCTGAGCTTCTCTGTCCTTACACACATTCACATTCCCTCAGGTCAGCCGACCAGCTCCTCCTGGGTGTGCCCAGGACCAGTCGAAAGCTCAGAGGGGATTGGGCTTTTGCTGTGTGGCTGCACCAAAATTGTGAAATGAGTTGCCGTTGTATATTAGACAAGCCTCTTCCATTACTGTTTTTAAATATCTTCTTAAAACCCACTTGCTCAATTTGGCTTTTAGCACAGCGTGAGATGTTGACATTTTATGTTTATTTATTTGTATTTTAAAGTTTGTTTTACTCTTTGTTGTCAGCACTTTGGTCAACTGTGTTGTTTTAAAGTGCTTTATAAATAAATTGAATGGAATTGAATTTCCCCAATCAGAACTTGTACATGTGAATAAGTAAAAATGTAATTTGTCTTAAAGCCTTCTTCTACTGGTTATTTTCACAATTTATGATGGCATACTGTCAAAAATGGGACAAATGTGCTCATACAGTCATATAGTGGCCAAATTCTGGACTTAATCTTGTAGGAGGGCGTGGGGGTGGCCTGTTTACAGGTCTGTAAGAGCTTCTTAAAGTTTAAAGATGTAATACGGTAAAATAATTGTTACAAAAGTAAAAAAGTATTGGAGACCCATACCTGGAATTTGCTTGAGCCCCCAAAACCATGAAGTCTGCCCCTGAGCGTTTGTGGTGTAAAGCTTTTTTCACAATTTATGATGGCATACTGTCAAAAATAGGACAAATGTGCTCATATACTGTAGTAGACAAATACTGTATTTTGTCGTTGGGGGGAGGGGGGTGTATCGAACCACCCGAACCCCCCTGACTACGGGCCTGTCTTAACAACATGTATGGATTAATGTAAATTCAATAAATTCATTATTTTCTAAATCTGTTCATTATTGCCTTTTCTTTGTCAGTTGATAGGTGTTTTTCATTTATTCATTAGTTTTCCAATTGCTTTATGCAACCTTGATCTCTGCTGAGGCAACTTTTGATTTGGAAAAAGTTACTTTCTCTATTATTCGATATTTTCAAGTCACAAAATAAGAAAAAGAAAAATTAAGTCAGTGAAGGTGACTTTTTTTCTATTTTCCTTATTAGAAAAGTAATCAAAATTAGCATGCCATGATCCCACACTGTAAACAAATATCAATTAACTAACAGTTTCCTGTAGTTTCTCGTTCACAAATGTTTTATTAACAGAATCTGTTGACAAACAAGACAAAATGTGGTTAATTATTATGCAAAAACAGTTTTACCCAAGAAAAATAAACAAACATTTAATTCTAATTCTCAACAGATTTAAGAGCATGCAGAGAACGTTTCCTCATCATCACTAAATAGCTGTCACTCACTAGATTTCTACAATCTCACAAAGTTTTATTTTAATCAATAAAGCTTTCTCCAGTACACAATGAATCAGTTATTTAAATTTTTTTTTTCTGCTATAATGAATTGATTTGAAGTGTTTTGAGCACTGAGTAGATACTAACTAACTTAAAAACATCTGATTTACCAATCAAGAAATCAGCAGATAAAGTATAGGGCTCTGATATCACAAAAACAAGTTATAAATAGAAACCTCTGACACTGTAAGGAGAAACCTCTGACACAGTTTGCAAATATAAATACTCGTTGAAGCCTTTTCCAAATCTGTTTCAGGCAGTATAACATGGGGGTCAGTGATTTCCTGAGGTCCTAAGTGGTCAAGTAGCTTATTTTTTGATTAAATGCCCCTCAAAACTCTCAGCTCATCTGTGAAATGACCAAGAAAAAAAAATCCCTTGCATTAAAGTTCTGCAGATCTACATCTCCCACTGACTTTGTTCGGAAACTCTGCTTTTGAAGTCGACTACTTTTCCTCACTCTTGAGTCTGAAGGCAAAATAGGCAAGTTTGAGAGAGATCATTTATGATGCTGAAAAGGGCCCGACTCTATACTTCAGTAGTCACATTGAGTATCAGCAGCCCAATAAATCATAACCGAAGCATCTCTCTCTCTCTTAATCACTCTCCCGGTTTGATTGTTTGCACGGGCCCAATGACACGTACAGTACTATGACTCTCATTAGCTGCTGTGCCCTAGTTTGCTCTCTCTGAAGTTCCTCTTTCCCTGCTCATTTACTCCTTCCTTCCTTTCTCCGTTTCAGTTTTCTCCATTTTTATCTCTTTTCTTTAAGACCCTCTCTCATTCTTTAGCTCGGAGGTGATTAGGAGCTGAGCTGGTAATGGGACTTGAAGGCTCTGATAAGTCTGTTAGCTTTAATTAAAGACATTTACAGGGATGTAAAGACATTTAGCCAGAAGCTGAAGACCATTCCTGATTACATCTCTAAATCCACCCTCCCCTCCTTTTTATTCTGCTCTCTCACTTTCTCTTTTTTTTTACAAGTATATTCTCACAGTCAGCTCTTGGCCAACAGTCTGCTCTGTCCATTTTGAACACTTCCCATGGGCTAGAGTTTAGAAATAGTCATATTTTACATTATCCGTACTTTATGTAGCTTTTAAAAGAAAAGCTCTGATGCCTCATTCACACCAGCAGCGACTTTGTAGCTGCCTGTTGCTCTGGGTGGCGACCTGCTGCAAACGCAGGTCTATGTAGGTCAGCAGCACAGAATACAACTGGCCTCTGCAAGAGCTGAGAAAGGACCACATGAGCTCTACTGGTGCTCCTATTGGCTGTCGCTCTAGAAAGTCGCTCTTCATTTGCATAAAGTTGAAGGATTCACTCAGTGTCGCTCAATATGCCCACCTGGTAACCAAAAGTCCCTCATTTGGACGGTGGGCGCCAGAAGTCACTCTCTCTTTGTTAAAATGAATGATCCCTTGTTGCTTTGCTGCTGCGAGTCGCTCATGGTGTGAATCAGGTTTTACCCTTAAACAGTTGAGTTTTACCATTGTTTGAATCCATCTTCAGGTCTGACTTGGTCCACTTTTAGCTTAGCTTAGCACAAATTATTGAATTGGATTAGACCATTAGCATCTCAGTTCATTCATTCATTTTCTTTTAGGCTTAGTCTCTTTATTATTCAGGGATCGCCACAGCACAATGAACCGCCAACTCATCCAGCATATGTTTTACACAGCGGATGTCCTTCCAGCTGCAACCCAACACTGGGAAACACTCACTCTTGCATTCACACTCACACACACACACACACACACAACGGCCAATTCAGCTTATTTAATTAATCTGCACCACATGTCTTTAGACTGTGGGAGAAACCGTAGTACCCGGAGGAAACCCACGCAAACATGAGGAGAACATGCAAACTCCACACAGAAATGCCAACAGACCCAGCCGAGGCTCAAACCAAGCGACCTTCTTTCTGTGAGGCGATTGTGTTACCCACTCCGCCACTGTGACGCCCAGAATCTCAATAATTGATCAAAAAATTATTTAGCTAATTTAATTTTTAAAAGCTTAACTCTTCTGCAGTTACATCATGTACTAAAATGAAAAGTTACCATTTTCTTGGTTGATATGGCTATGGATATGACTGGTCAACTTAGAACTTTGCTGCTCTACCACGGCTGGAGCAGGAGCAATGATATTAAGCAGAACTTGAAAATAGTTCCAGCTAAGTAAGGTAACAGTCCTGCATACCCTTGGGCTTGCTGCAGCCATGGTACGAAAGTATAGTTTGTTGATTATTACACCAGAATGACAGTATAATCCCTTGCCATATCGACCCAGTAAATAGTAACTTTTCATTTTCCACCATCTTAGTATGTAACTAAGAGTCAAGCTTTAAAAAAGTAAAATTAGCTAAATATTTTTTTTATCAACTATTGAGATGCTTATGGTCTAATCCCATTCAATTATTTGTGCTAAGCTAAGCTAAGCTAAAATTAGAATAAGCCAGACTTGAAGACGGATTCAAAATATGGTTAAACTCAACTGTTTAAGGGTAAAGCCTCATTCACACTATTATCGACTCACAGCAGCAAGCGACAAACGATCATTAATTTCAATGGAGAGTAAGCGACTTATGGCGGCTTCCGTCTTCATGAGCAACAGTGACCGTTGGCGACCAGTTGGGCGTATTGAGCGGCTTGATAAAATAGAGATTCCTTCAACTTTATTCAACTTTAACTTTGAATGGGAAAATTATCAAAACTTTTTTTTTCTTTTTGGCAAGATGCTAATGGTCTAATCTGATCCAATAATCTATGCTAAGCAATGCTAAAGTGCTTGTTTACAACAAAGTGGAATCTTCCTTTAAAGCTTAACACAACAGCATGTGAATGCAGATGACATAGCTGAATATAAAGTAGTGTGCGTTCTTTTTATCGGCTTCTAGATGTGTAATTTTGCTTCCGTTTTTCCTTATGTGTGTTGACATTTGTTCTGCTTATCAGTTTCTGTTAAGTTAATCTGTGTCAGGCCCTTTTCCTGCTTGCCCTTGTGGGCAAATGTGAAAAAAAGAAGACAAACCTCTTGAACTTTAGCTAACTAACTATTAAGGATATATTGCTTCCTAGAAGCATCATGAGGAAAAATGATCAAGCTTTTATAATTGTTAGTTTTGGATTATGCGTAATCTTCTCTCCGCTCATGGCAGGTATGAAAATCTATCTAATTATTTTGTTTCTTGTTATATAAAGAATTTAGATTTCTACATATCATTTATAATTGTGTGTGTACATGTATGCCATACATTTAATATATCATGCTGGTATAAAATGCAGCCTAATCATGTAATTTATGAGTCTTCTTTTCTCACAATTAAACACAAAAGTAACACAGGCGAGAGTTCAGCAGGGATAGTTTAGATGAGAACATCATGTGAAGGCACTCAATATTCCTTCACTTTAGTTTCCATGATATAAAGAAGAAATTGAAAAATTTAAATTTCCAAGTATAACTAATATACCGAAAAATCAAACACACATTAGGGACTGGAAGCACTTCTCTCTTATCTAAATGTACCACAGAGGCACTAAATTGCATTTGACTTATATTCATGGGCTGATTAACATAGATAACTGCTTATTACACAGCACTGCAGGGGGTTTCAGACTGGGATGGGAACCCCCTATAGGGGTCTGCAAGTTGGTTTTAGGGGGTCTATAGAAAATTTGGTGGGGAAAAACGATTTTAGTTATGTATGCTTCACTTTTACGTAGGTAAAATTAAAGGAGCCACGTTTAATATTATTTTAGATAACTTTGTTTATATTTAAGTAGTGCAAGAACATTTCCAAAGTTTAAAAAGTTATCATTAAATGAGTCGTAAACTACATATTTTTTGTAACGTTCTCCTAGGTCCATTTAAAATGTTTATTTTAGCATTTTAAACATGTAACTAAAAGTATTATAAGTGTTTTTATACCAAAAACAACATGACTTTGTTTTAATAGGCATGCTGCATTTCAGTGAATGTGTTCTGCTACTATTTTAACAATATTAGCTGAATTATGGCTGCTGTGACAAATCTGAAAGTGATATGAGTCATTTTAGTTAAAGACGTTTGAAACGATCTGTAACAGAAGAAGCAACAGTGAAACACTGTTACTCACACTAATGTGTTGCAACATAACTGTCAGATCTAACAAAGTCGGCAGTGCATCTTTTTATTTTCAGTCTTTTTCCAAAAAAGAAATACCATCAATTTCTAAATAAAATTACTTATGCTTTATGATGTAGTCTGTAACTGGGAGTATAAAATATTTGTACACACACAAACACACACACACACACAAAACCTAAATGTGTGTCTTTTTTGTGGTCTCAGCCAATCAAACCAAGAGAAACAAACTACACTCGACAAATGACATTTGCTGTTTGTTTACTTATTTAAAATTAGCTGAAACAACTTTTTTTTTGTTTTTTTGGGGGGAACAACTCAATTGTTTTATGTTCAATCCACTTATAAAAATGACTGATTTAACTTAATTCCTTCATGTTATCTCAATACAGATTGACTGTGTGGAACGCAGCATTTTTACAGTGCACTGTAAGTGTGAATCTTGCCCCCAAAAACTAGCAAAATGGTTTGTCTCATATGAAGACATATCATAAAAAACTGGTTCTGCGCAAATAGATAAAATAGCTTATTTGGTACTTCAAGATAAGAAAATACTTGCTAATAGAAAAACACTTACAGATTAAGAAAACATCTTCATCACACTGACAACACGCATGTTCACAAATACAACACACATTGTGCTCACAACACATATAAATGCCAAAACAGGCATAGTCTGAGTTTTGTTTTGTTGATAGCAACATCCTTTAACTTCAAGTTGTTCTGTAAGTATCACTTATAACATGGCATCAAACTATGTTTCATTTAACATTAAACATGCAATTTGTCAGATTATCAGGGCTTAAATGTACAAACATCAAGGTTCCATGAATAGGATGTTAAAAATCACCCCTCAAATCTCCGACAGTGCCCTTTACTAAACTAAACAGGTAACAGTCAGGTTGGTCACTTTTTTTGAGTCTCCTGACAATTTCCATTGTGGTCTGTGCTAGTTTGTTTTTGTTGATTTCATTGGTTTGGGCCCAAAAAAGGACAAATTTGGTCTGGATCAGTGATTCTCAAACTGTGGTACGTGTACCACTGATGGTGCGCAGGCTTACTTCTAGTGGTATGCGGAGGAATCGCTGAGTAGGAAGGTGCAAGCAGCGCAACGCACTCGTATACTCCAGGCGTACGCAGTTGAAAACATCTTAACCTTCTCAGAATGCCACACAGTGAGTCATGTGACAAGAACTGACAGATCAGCTTCATATTTTGTATGGAATATAATTTCTGTAGACTAATTATCTTAGACAAACACAGAACACCCAAACACTGCAGTGCTTTTTAATTTTCTCCATGAATAAAACTTGTATCAGAGTGCAATGTTTTGTCAGCTTGACATTCTTTCAAAAAAAGGTTTCCTAGCAATCTACATACAAGTTAATGATTAGATTTCAAAACTTTATATGAATAAGACATATAGCCTATATTTATAACACCCAAGCAACATTTGCTGGTTTTGATGAATAAGCTACTAAGTTAACACTTTACATTAAAGTACAGCAGTTTTCTTTTTACTTTAAGAACAGTGACATTTTTAATGAACTCTTAAAAACCACATTTTTATTTAAAAGTTAAAAGTTTTTTTTTTTTTTTACCTGCAAGCTCAGTTAGGGCTCTATTTTGACGGTCCATGCGCAAAACGGAAAGCGCAGGGCGCAAACGCATTCAGGGCGTGTCATAATCCATATTTTCTAATATGAGAATGGGAAAATCCACTTTGCACCGAGGCGCATGGTCTGAAAGGGTTGAGTTTATTTTCTTAATGAGTTATATGTGTGTTTTGAGAATAAACCAATCAGAGTCTCATCTCCCATTCCCTTTAGGAGCCAGCTGCGTCACGCCATAAGCGCATTTGCTATTTACATGACGTAAAGTAAGTTCACTTTCGCTTTTGCTCTCGTGGATAGGGAAACCTTACCGCACAGACATCAATTAGCCTATAAATAATTAATTTAGTTTGTTAAGCGCAAATATTTGTTTTAAAAACTATTTTTAAATTTAGTTCTAATTTCCAGCAAACGAATAAATGAACAATAATAACAAAGTGTGGTCGAAATACTGAGTTATTTCCAAATACACCTGCCATGCCCCATAAGGTCTAAAACTTGACAGGTGGACAAATCTAAGCTTGTTTTAATAAAACAAATATAAATATGCATATAATAAATAATACTTGTATAATAATAATAACATTATACAGAAGCAAATTGAATGAACTTAAAAGGCCTCCCGAGATGAAGGCAGTGGTTTTTAAATTCATGTAGGCTAGAAATTAATATGTATTGTAATATTTTAATCATTTATATCCTATATATATCCTTATTATATATATCCTTAATATATTATATCTTGTTCATATGTAAAGATATTTGCGTATAGCTCTACATCTTGTGTGTAGTGTGTAAGCCAGGCGCACTTTGCGCCAGACAATAGACCGACTTTGTTCTGGTCTAAAGAACAGTATATTACAGTTTCTCAAAATAGCAATGCGCAAAAACACGCCTGCTTTTTTAGACCAGAACGCCTATGGGCGCACATATGAGTGCAAATGCATTTGCTGTTTAAACAGTGTGGCGCAATGCCTCAAAATGACCCTTGCTCCGAGCTAAAAATAACAAACAGCAATTGCGTTGCGCCTTGCGCCACATTACGCCGGGTGTATGATAGGGCCCTTAATGTTCAAATTATTTATAATGTTTAAAGTGGCTGACAATAATACTTATGCTTAATAAAAGGAATTAATATGCCTCATTTTTAAACTGTGCAGTGCTGTAGCTACATTATACTGTATTTCAATACTGGTCAGTATGGTGGTGCTTGGAGAGGCAATTTTTCTCTGAGGTTGTACTTGGTGAAAAACATTTGAGAACCACTGGTCTGGATCATTTTGAATTTACACTCTCAATTTTAATTCAGAACATAAATATACAAAGCAAACAAAAATGCTTTAACAACATATATTTTGTGACTGACTTCACCAAACCCACAAAACAATGTTGTGATGTGCTTGCTTGTTGTATGTGCATACATATTTTTAGCAGTTGAGAACTGGTGAAGAGCTTATAAAATGTGTCAAAACAGTGTCAGGAATTCCTCCATCACACACAAACGTAGATCTGCCATAAAGAGACAAACTATAACGGGTAACAATGTGACAATGATATAAAAAAAACCACGTTCTGTCGTTTTTGGTCACATTTTGTTGCCACATCCTGTTTTTGGTTCATTTAGATATCTTTTTTATGTGTTGCATTCATATTTCACTTGAACGACACCAGAGTTCACACTTAGCTGATGATTGATAATAAAGCTTGTTTGGCATGCTGTCCTAGGAGAAAGCGCTGAGCCTAAAAGATCTTCGAGCCCAGGGCTCCCTCCTGTTAGCATGGCGAGAGGGGAGTTTGAGCTCAGGTAGATCTCGAAGTCTCTCGGCTTATTTCTGGCTAATGACAGATATAGGATGGGTAAAGAGAGCTATAGCATCTTTAGAGGTCAGAGGAGTGAGGTTTACCTGCACAGCACTCACTAGCTGGCCTCCGTTACACTCACCTCCCTAAACCCAGCCTGATCTCACGAGAAAACGTAAGTATTTTACATTTTGGCAGTTTAGTGGCTAGTTCGTACGAATTCGTACGAGTTCAGTCGTAAGAAAATGTACGATTTTAAAAAGGAGGCGTGGCACCTAACCCCACCCCTAAACCCAACCGTCATTGGGGGATACGCAAATCGTACTAAAATGTACGAATTAGATCGTACGAATTTGTACGAATTAGCCACTAAATGAAAAAGTTACGAATTGCCGTGAGATTGTGTTGCCTAAACCTCAGTCCCATCTGGGACATGGCACCAATGTAACCCCGCCGGTCCTACACCACCGAACCCGCTCCAAGCTGGAATCAAACCAGCAACCTACAGCATGGGGGCCAGAGGAGTGATGTTTCCCTTCACAGCAGTTACTAGCTGGCTTCTGTTACACTAGAAATTCCAAGAGTTCAGACAAAGCAGGGTGAAGTGGTCTTCAGCTACTTCACCCCCTGCTACTGGAATCAGCTTCCAGAAGTAATCAGATGTGCTCCAACATTAGATACATTCAAATCCAGACTAAAAACATTGCCGGCCCGTGGCATAGGCAGTATAGACAAATGCTAAGGGCGCTGTACATCCAGGGGGCGCCAGAAATGAGCGGGGATAAGTTGGTTTTGTTTTCAAAATTCCTGACACACATTCAGTGATAGATGGCAATAACTCAAAAACCTCTTACCCTAAAAAGATCTAAAGTGTGTTTCCTACAAAAAGACAAAGCTGGTTATGTTTCACAGCTGTCTTTTTCTTTTTTTTCGCTCGATATTACGAGCACTGCTCCGTTTAGCCTGGGATATGCGTTTAGCCGGGAGAGCTGAGCTCGAGCGGAGTGGAGCTCTCCGTAAGGGACCGTCGGAAAAGTGCTTCTTTTTTTTCTTTTTTCTTTTTTTTTGCTCTATTCTGCTTGTTTTATTTTAAACACAACTAAATTTCTCTTAAATGAGCACAACAGTTACTGAAGTAGTCGAATGCTTCATTCATTCATTCATTATAGATCTGTGAATTCTTACATTAACACCTCTGTTATCAAACAAAACACAATGAGAGATTCATTTGCTGCTCTTCACTAAATAGCAAATACAATTAAAAGTTAAATAGATTTTACAGCTTTATTTAATTTCTGTATAGGCCATTGATTTTAATAGGTTAAACCTTTTATTTTATTGTCAATATTTTCTATTGTTCGCTATGTATTCTATCATTTGAAGCTATTTGTTGTCCCATATTTTAACATCCCAACGTTGATAGATATGACATAACATTGCTAATCATTAAATAGCTATAGTGCTATCTGTTAGTTTTACGTCAGCTAATGTTATGGAAGGGCATAGATGTTTTGGAAAATAGTAATATTAATGTAACTACCCCATCATTCCTTCCTTAAGCAAATGTGTAAATATTAGATCTATTCAGCAATAATGTTAACTGCATTGGCGTATTTATCTGGAATTTTCCCAGCTTGTAGTAGTCAATCAAAAACCCACATAGCAAAATTTCTCTGGCCCAGCTCTGGCCCACACAATCAGGTTTTGCTTGGCCCACATGCCGCAGTGAATTACGGTACATGACTGGACCAAATCTGGCTTCCAGACAAGGGCCAAACACGGACCATATCTGGGCCAAGTCTCAGCCAAGTTAATAACTCATAACTGGGCCTGAACTGGGCCAGATAGGTTGGTGTGTCACGATTGCAATGAAATTGATAAACCCATGGAGTGATGCGCTTTAGGCACACTATGGGCACGCTTTTTCTCAAAGTGACCTGATTGGTAGAATTTTTTTTCTTTACTCAAAAATGATTTTAGTGTATTTTAAATGTGGGTCAAGACTGGCCAAACTCACATGGCCCACTTTCAAATTTTTAATTCTGAGCCAAATACTATGTTTTTCATCTGGCCCAAATCTTGTGAGCCGCCTTAAAGACGGTTCCACCTCTGCCAAACCCGGGCCATGTTTGGCCCACATGCTGTATGCCAGTGCCGGATGAATGCCTGCTGTGCCAGCTTTATGCCAAATCTGGGCCAGAATTCTTTGCTACTAGGGAAGCTGTTTAGTTTCTTTTGACTTTACACTAGCAGTGGAATTTACTGCGATGTGACCTGAAATCTTGCCTAGGGCGCCAAATTAGGGCCGGTTAGGGCCGGGCCTGCTAAAAACACAGCTGTTTAGTTGGGCCTTTACTGAATGAGCACTGTAGTACGTCCCACAGATCACACTATTGTGTCTTTCTTTTCTTTTTCATTCTTTTATAAGCTGTTTAAACACATTTTAACCTGTTTTTTATCTGTTTTTTTCTCCAGGTGATGTATGGAATGATGTGGTCATGGCCCGTGAAGACACATCCGTCACCATCTCCTGCTTTAAGTCGCCACCCACCTCGTCCGTAATGGTCACCTGGAAGATGATGTCAGTACGGGAAGACCGCTGGTCATATTTACTCTCAGCCAACTGCATTGACGGACAGACAGACGGACGCAGAAGCAGAGTGTTTGGAGGCAGAACTTTCGAGATCTCTGCAGATGCATCACTTAACTTCATCGCTGCAGTGGCCACTCAAGGGCGATACTCCTGTGTGGTGGAACAGGATGACAAGAAGTTGCAGGAGAAGATTGTTCTTCTCGCTCTGGTTAAATGTAGACAACACAAGCCCACAATACTGTATCCAACATGTCTCAATGTGCCTGATGTCTACAGGCAATCTCTCCCTCTCTTTTGCAGTATCTGTCACTCCTACGCCCCCTGTCACAGTGGACAGGACTCTGAGACTGGCAGCTCAGGTGTCTCCTGCCTCTGTGGCCGCCGGGGGAACGTGGGTGTCTCCCTCAGGCGAGTTGCTGTACACCGAGATCTCTCATGGCATGGGCCGTCTGCTCAGTAAACTGCCTCGCGTCACCAGTAAAGACAGCGGAGTCTATACCTGCAGAATCCGTGTCCATGGGAACAGCAGCACGTCTGACTCTGAGCACCGGGTGAATGTGACAGTGAATGGTGAGATTTATGGAGAGACACATTTAAACTCATGACCAAGAGATGTTGCTTAGCCGCTGTTAGCATTTAAAAATAAATATGAGGGTTTTAATCTTGCACTTTTTTCTTTTCTAGTTAAATCAGTCTATCTCTTATTAAGGATAAAATAGCAGGGGCCACATACAAAATTGCATGCTTCATGCATAAAGCATCATGTAAACGAGCTATATATCCAAACTCAGCTTTCTCATGAAGGAGTATTCAAAAAACACATCTCAGAAATAAATACTAAAACTGGGGTGGTGCAACACAAAAGAAGATACTTTGAAGAATGTTGGAAACTGGTAGCCATTGACTTCAATAGTATCCTTAATTTTGGATTTGAATGGTTTCCAATATTCTTCAGAATAACTTATTAATAAATAAAGAGGGAATGGAAACTCATGAAGGTATGGAACCCCTTGAGGGAGAGTAAATGATGAGTAAATTGGTTATGCATTGAGATGTTTCATATCGGCTACAGTTCTAAGATACACATCCCTAAACCACGTGTGTTTGTTGCCCCATTACAAACATGCATGGCAAATTTTACAATATACACATTAAGCAAAACATACATTGTGCCTCTTTGGAGATGGTGAACAATTTTAAAATGTATTTTAGAGTCTATTTTACATTTTAGAGCTTGTTATAGTCTATTTTATTATTTTAGAGCCTATTTTATAGTCATTTTTTTATATTTTAGAGTCTATTTTATTATTTTAGAGCCAATTTTAGAGTCTATTTTATTATTTTAAGATCTATTTTATTATTTTAGAGCCTATTTTAGAGTCTATTGTATTATTTTAGAGTCTATTTTAGAGTCAATTCTATTATTTTAGGGTCTATTGTATTATTTTAGAGTCTATTTTATTATTTTAGAGTCAATTTTATTATTTTAGAGTCAATTTTATTATTATTTTCGGGTCTATTTTATTATTTTGGAGTCTATTTTATTATTTTAGGGTCTATTTTATTATTTTGGAGTCTATTTTATTATTTTAGGGTCTATTTTATTATTTTAGGGTCTATTTTATTATTTTAAAGTTTCTTTTATTATTTTAAAGTTTATCATATTATTTTAGAGTCCATTTTATTATTTTAGAGTCAATTTTATTATTTTAGGGTCACTTTTATTATTTTAAAGTATATTTTATTATTTTAGAGTCAATTTTATTATTTTTGAATCAATTTTATTATTTTAGAGTCTATTTTAGAATCAGTTTTATTATTTTAGAGCCAATTTTATTATATTAGAGTCTATTTTAGAGTCAATTTTATTATTTTAGGGTAAATTTTATGTATATAGTGTCAATTTTATTATTTTACGGTCTATTTTGTTATTTTAGAGCCTATTTAATTATCTTCTTTTACAGCCTGTTTTATTATTTTAAAGTCTATTTTATTATTTTAGAGTCTATTGTATTATTTTAGAGCCTATTTTATTAATTTAGGGTGTATTTTAAAGTCTATTTTATAATGTCAGAGTCTATTTCAGACACTTTTTTATTATTTTAGAGTAAATATATTCCCAAACTTTGCATTCTAAAGATGAGATTTGATGACGAGATACCCCAAGTCTGTTTGGATTACCTGAGAACTCCATAATGCTAGTCTTTTTTTTTTTTTTTCAAAATTTAGACTCCCATATACATGATAACTATAATACTAGTTTATCCTTTAAAAATAAGGTTAAAAATGATCATTGTTACTACTAATGTGTGCTGTTTTGAGCTGCGTTGGTTGATTTTTCTTTGACTTAGTAACAAAGCATTTGCCAATATTGTGGCTAAATAGAACATTACTATTATTTCATGCAAACAGTGTTAGAGATCTGATACTACACAGCAAAGATTATCTCAACCTCATTATAAACAACATCTAACTCTCTCTCTCTTTCTCTTTCAGTGAGAGCTGTGTTTTCTTTCACAGATGTGACACATGGTAATAGGCTCTTTTGTTACTGGAATACAATTGTGCATAAAATGGGATCTTCCTTAGGTGCCATTTACCCACTCAAACTTTCTCCTTCAGGCTATATTAACTCACTGAGTACTGAATTATTTATACTCAACCTCAATATTCTTTAGTTACTGATAGATTGTAATTAACTCCTTCTTTGCCCCAAAACAAACACATGTTTTTTCCCTTTCAAAATGTTGTGTCAGCACATGGTTAATCAGGGTTATTAAATCTGAGAGGAGAATGTTTCTGAAGAGCTTTCGCTAAGCTTAATAACATAATCCTCATTTTTATGCCTGTCTTGTTTCTGATATCTCCCTGCATGACTTTGCTCTGGGACTCATAATGTTCTATTCGCTTGACTGTGTCAAGAACAAAAAGGCTAAAGTGACTCACAGCACAGTGGATTACTATGTGGACGGGATCAATCCAAATTGACGATATTGTTCTAGTATTACAGTCCATTTCTCACTTGATTGGCTTCTCTTTTTTTGTGCTCTGTCGCCCAGTGCTTTTTATTTCACACTTTCTCTTGTGTTGAATCACCCCTTCCCTGTGTATTCTAGGAGAATCAAGGTCCATGGCGGTCCTCTCTCGTTCAGTGGTCACTATAACCTGTCCTTCTGTCCTTGGTGACTATGTGCTGCTTTACTGGGAGTATCCTGATTCAAAGAGAATGGAGCTCATATTCCAGTATGACCGCTGGAGGCGGAGCTACACCAACCAAACCAAACTCCACCTTCAATTTACAGGCTCCGCCTCTTTGGCTACTGCTGGGAACTTTTCCTTTTCTTTAAGCCCATCGCTCAAGGATGGAGGAGTCTACTTGTGCGAGGTCTTCCTGGATGACAAGGCTTTCAGTCAAGCCAACAAACTGAGTGTTTTGCATGGTAATATTTTTATCCTGGACTTTAGAATGTCACATCGTCTTTCTGATATTTTAGGTAACACAGGAATCTCTATAAAGTCATTTTAAAAGAGACACCAGCATGACACAGGGAGTGAGATGTTCAGTGTTATATAATGAAGGAATCGTTTGTCACAATTGTGTAGAGGAAAGGGGCGAGGACTCAATTGCAAAACTAAATGGGTTTTTATTAATAGTAAAAATAAAAACAAACAGCAAAATAAACAGCCCCGAGGGGGAAAACATTAACAAAACACACAAAGAAACTTTACTGGGCTGGCTGGTAAGGAACAGGGCTGGACAGTCTGGATAAGGCTACAAACGACGACATATTATGACGAACTGGCACAGGACAGCAGACATGAGGGGATTATAAACAGAAGTAAATTAACACACAACCAGATGAACACAATTAACTAATAATGGGTTAACAAGGAGGGTGGGACTAGACAATGGACGGGAGAGCACATGACACAAAGAGACAACACAAGCCATGTGCTCACATAAAGCAAGACTAGAACACGCAGCCAATGAGAGATCTCATTAACCGCGTGTTCATGACAACACAAGCACGCGGTGCATGTAAACAGGCACCACCTGCTAAACACAACACCAACAGAAGAGTGAACGAAAGACACGAGTACACGATAAATGAAAGCATTCACCGTGCACTCACACACGCAGCATGCATGTTTCATCCCAGCGCCAACCAAAGCCGAAACCAACTAGACTGAGACACTGGGAATGAAACACCACGCTGCAGACAAACGAACGTGAACACCCGGACAGGAGCGCGCACTTGCAAACACGCAAAGACCTCACGCACCCGCATCAAGCAGGGACGCGCACGGTCCCTGCGCGTTCACAAATGACGCTCATACAGAGACACACATAATGACAGAAACAGGACAAGACAGAGCTAGTGTCCGGACTCTGCCACCAAAACAAGAATTTACAAGACCAGAGAGGCAGAACCCTGACACCGTTTGTTTGTAAACATGTCAAATCAATAAATAATTATTACTTCATTATATAATGAAAAATATATTTCATAATTTAATTTTAATATATTAATAATAAAGTCATGTTACCAAAGTAATAAAAGAGCCCCAAAAATAGCTCCAGGCACATTAGCAATATGCTAAATAATGCTAGCCACATGTTAATCAATCCTACACAGCCCATGGATATCTGATAAACGCCTTTAAAAAGTCCCAAACACATATTATTAATGTCTACATAGATGTGTGACAGATGAACAAATGCTATAAAAAAGTGGTCTTCCACATCAAATAGTCCTCTCTGCAATGTATGTGTGCTATCAGAGATGTAATGACAGGACAATGAGATAAAACATGCTATTAACATTTTAAAACATGCTAGCAATGTGTTAAAATGCTTAAAATGAGTAAAATCAGGACAGTACTTTTTGTTTAAATGTTAGCATTGTGTCAAAACATGCTAAAATATGCAAGTAAACAGTAATTTTAGTGAGGTTTATTTATAAATTAATTTCGAGAAGATCAAGTGCTTATGATGTACCACAGTCGGTCTCACATTAGCTAATCATGATCATCCAATCATTTGATTTCTAAGGTACTATAAATGACCACTGTCTACAGTCCACATTCATTATCTTCGTTCGGAACAAATCCCTCTTTCTTCTCATTCTCCTCCCTTACCATAGATTGTGCGGCACGGCGGCCCAGTGGTTAGCACTGTTAGCCCCACAGCAAGAACACTGCCGGCTCTGGTCCACGCCAGGCCGATGGGTGTTTCTCTGAGGAGTTTGTATATTTCCCTCCCCATATTGTCCGCGTGGGTTTCCCCCAGGTTCTCCTGTTTCCTCTATACATAATGCATAACAGATTCAGCAAATCAGGCACTTGTCTAGCTCCCTTCTTCCTCAAGTGTTCCCTTAGCTACTGCAGACAGGGAGTTTTTGAGATCCACCAGAGCTCAAGCTCCCCTCTCGCTCTGCGAAGGGGAGGGAGCCCTGGGCTCGAGGATCCCTTGAGCTAACAGTTCTCTCCCGGGACAGCATGCCAAACAAGCTTTTGATAGATCATCAGCTAAGTGTGAACTCTTGAAGTGCTTATGATTGACTACGGCCTGTCCCGCATTATCTAATGAATTATTCACAATCATATTGGATGATTCCTAACTGACCATAAATAACCAGCTTAGTCCCTTTGTTCATCAGGGGTTGCCTGAATGATCCGCCAAGTATTTTAGCATATGTTTTACACAGCGGATGCCCCTCCAGCTGCAACCCAGAACTGGGAAATACCCATACACTCTCACATTCACACTCATACTCTACAACCAATTTAGTTTATTCCTATATGTCTTTGAACTGTGGGGTAAAGCGAAGCACCCAGAGGAAATCCACGCGAACAAGGGGAGAACATGCAAACTCCACAAAGAAATGCCAGCTGGTCGAGCTGGGACTCAAACCAACGACCTTCTTGCTGTGATGTAACAGTGCTAACCACTGACCACTGTGCCGCCCAAGTAAATGATTTGTATAAATAAAGCATTGATAATAAAAACTGCTACATTCAATTAAGGCAGCACGGTAGCGCAGTGGGTAGCACTGTCACCTCACAGCAAGAAGGTTGCTGGTTTGAGTGTGGAGTTTGAATGTTCTGCCCTTGTTCGCACTGGTTTTCACCGGGTGCTCCGGTTTCCCCCTCAAGAACAAACATGTGCTATAGTTGAGTTGGGTAACCTAAATTGTAAGTGTATGTCTGTGAATGTATGGGTGTTTCCCAGTGATGGGTTGCAGCTGGAAGGGCATCCACTGCGTAAAACATATGCTAGATAAGTTGGTGGTTCATTCCACTGTGGCGACCCTTGATTATTAAAGGGACCAAACCAAAAAGAAAATGAATGAATGTTCAATTTAAAAAGTGAAGATTTACAAAGACTTACAAGGTCTGTGATGCAGTGTACTTGTCAAAGAGTACAAGAAACAATTCTTAATAGGGTTAGTAAATAACTGACATGTATTTTGTTGCTGTTATTTGAGTCAGTCAGCTGTGTATAAATCAGAATAGTTGTTTTCATAATGTTTGAAATACGTTTTCGCATTTTGCGATCGTGATTAGACACTCATCATCAGCGGGTGCACATCAGAACCCTCATTCACTGATCCTTAATGATGCGTGTTCTTGCATCACTGGCCTTTGGATTCATCTGATAATTGCGAAGGCTGTTAAATCAATCACAGTAGTTCAGCATGCAAGAGTCAATCAGTCAGTGTCTTGACTTTCATCTTTCTTAATCTGATCTCCCACCGTTGTTACTTTAATCTCCTTTTCCCCTTTATGTCCTCCCCGTTCTCCTTTTTTTCTCACTCAGCTCTTTAACTTTTGTCTCTTATTTCTATATATATCTCCTCCCTCCCTCTCTCTAATGTAATGTTTTTTTAGTAGGCCTCATTACGGATCTCATTATGTATAATTACACCTGCCCGTTGCCAATGACAACTCTGTGGGTTGTGGCATTACTTTGGTAACCACTGAGCTCAATTAGCTGAGGATTGATACTGCTTTGAGTTTGAGCAGACAGTGTACATCCGTCACAGTCAACCGCAGCTCACTGGCCACACTCAGCCGATTAATGAATGCATATCATTTTAACCCTTCGCTGACCATCATCTCTCATTTGTGTGTCTGTTCAACCCTCAGGATACACCAGTTCATCCCGCAGATCACTGGATCTGAGCTGTATGTACTCAGAGAGATCTCAGGTCAAATCCGTGAGATGGTCTTATGTTCAGGATCCCAAACGCACACTCCAAACTACTGCCGTTATGGGCAAGATCACGACCTCTGTTGCACTTCCTGTGACCTCTAAGACGGCTGGACAGTACGCTTGCACTCTTTATCTGGAAAACGGCAAATCAGTTCAATATATGCACACCGTCACAAAAACAGGTGAGAAAGAAGTGCTGTGACACTCTCTGTGTCTTTTTTTACATCTTGCTATTTATTTCTCGCTGTAAATCCCTTAAGGTGTCGACAGCCACATTTAAAAAAAGCTGCAAATGACCTCACTGCAGGTGAAAATGTATTCTGTGGAGTTTTATTTGTTGCATGTGACCGGCCTTCTGTGTTTTTCATCAGGGGCGGACTGGCCATCTGGCAATTCTGGCAAATGCCAGAAGGGCCGGACCAATTTTTAAATGTGGGCCGGTCAGTTTTTTTTTTTAATGTATTGTTTTTACGTGGAGGCAGCTTTTATCTCTTGCTAGATGTGATATTATGATGATGATGATGATGATAATAATAATAATAATAATAATAATAATAATAATAATAATAATAATAATAATAATAATAAATGTTAAGCATTTGGACCAATATGCGACGGCCGCCTGATTTCAAGATGAGCTGACCCAATCCGAGGTTACCGTAATCAAATCAATTACGTTACATTAACAATTCTTAACGTAATCAAAATCTGGCAAGAATGTCATATTATTTCACCATCTGTATGCCAAAATAAATAGTGAATGTGCGTGTCCGTGGGTGGGGCTATGTCGGTGTGGTTATGTGGGCTGATGTGGCTACAGTGCCAGGGCTGAATTTTTGTCCCAGTCCGCCCCTGTTTTTCATAGAATTTTCATGATGAATGAATGACGAGAACACTAGTGTGTGGAATTATGTAGGTCACCGGAGAGGTCACATATCATATAATGCAACACAGTCCCTTGACCAATCAATTTCATGAAACTCAACTCCATCATAATTGATTATTTGACCAAAAAAAAACTTGTCTGTTGAGTCTCTGGAGCAGCAGGGAGCAGAGAACAGACCTTCTGCAGCAGTGTTCTGCTATTGAAAAGGGGTTGTTGACGATGTGATGCTTATTTAAGGAGGCAGTTAGCATAGTAATATATTCTGTTACTGTTTACTCATCCTCATGTAGTCCCAGACTTGAGTATCTTTCTTTCATGGAAAACAAAAAGTGATTTGTACAATTACACTGGATGAGAGCTGTTGCTTTTTAAAAGGGCTTTATCATTTTGCCCAATCTTATATTAAGAGTAGTACCACATCCATCTTTTCTCCAAAAAGTCTTTCATGTTTTAACACTTTCAACCCTTGTGCACGTTTAAATTTACCACCCTTTTGTTATGTTTGGGATGAAAACATCCATTGAATTAAACTGCTGTAAAAAGCCTCAGATAATTTTTTTTTTCAAAATTTATTTGCATAAATCTGTTAATCAGCCTCAGTCCTGATCAAAACTACAGTTTATTTTTTTAATTATATGATTTTAACTCTTTAATTGGCAAATTCATACATGATGTCACCGATTTGGTGAAAAAATTACTTATTTTCAATATAAAAAGTAATTGTGGACTGTTTTTTTTTACCTTTTATCACAGCCTTGCACATGTGAAAGATTTGTAACATCATTGCCTTTGATGCATTGTTAGATTGTGGAGAAAATTAAAATGACGATGCAGGAGTGCATTACAGTAGGTAGGGCTGTCCCTTCACAGCAAGAAGGTCGCTGGCTCGAGCCTCGGCTGGGTCAGTTGGGGTTTCTGTGTGGAGTTTGCATGTTCTCCCTGCGTTCGCGTGGGTTTCCTCCGGAAAAATTATTTAAATATTTATTTTATGCATTTTTACTGTGTAGTTTTAGTTTAGTGGAGGTTTCATCCCAAATATAACAAAAGTAAATTTGTACAGATTTTTTTTTATTTAATGTATTTTCCCAATATATGCTTCAAATAAGATTTCAAAGTACAGCTTTGCAATCCTCTGTGTCTTGGGTGCATCCACGAAGTCAACATTGCGCAAGACTGACAGCTTCCACTTAACTACTGACTACAGCCAAAGAATACACAAAAAAAGTCACTTGTATTGTTTTAAATGAAGAAAAATGCAAAGGGGAATTAGGGTGTACTCACACTAATTGCTTTAAACTGTGCTGAAACACGATTGTTTCCCCTCGCCCTCCCCAGACGGCCTGCACTCACACTGCGTTTTACCTTCCAAGCCTGAGCATGCTTAAGTTATCGATAATCCGACTGTTCAGTTTAACAGGAAGAGAAGTGCTCTTGCTCAACACAGAGGAAATTGCTTAGGTTATATAATTTTGTGTAATTTTTTTTTGTCGTTTGGGAAGCAGCATTAGGAAGTTTTCTAAAGGTGAAGCTAACATGCAGCAGGGGGTTAATAAACTATGACAGTTTGCGTTCATTGAACAGTAAGAATGTTTATTAAATCAATATGAAACAGTCCCTTAAAGGTGACATTGGGTCTTCAGTTTCACGCTCAGGTGCTCTTTGCACTCACTATACAAGTGTACTGCGTCAAAGCCCAACCAAACCGTCAAACCTGAACCTCACCTGGGCCTGATTCAGAGCGTTCACACTTGTCAAATGAACCAGGAAATGTGCCCGGGCACAGTTCGGATAGCCTTGTGTGAGTCCACCTATAAGCCCCACTTTCTAGTACAGTGGCCAATCATAGATCGATATAGACTGATGAACCCCAGAATCCTGTAATCTCAGCGTACATCTCAAGTATAACCAATTTCAAGTATGGGTTACCAATTATTTTCTTATAGTTTTTTATTTTCACCCCAGTTGATGAATTGGCGTGTTGTAAATCTAGTAGTCATAACCTCCACTGCAGTGTTTGGAGCTGTAGCGTGATGTCCAACCCATCGCCATGAAAGTATAAAAGTCACAATTTGTGTGAGCTGTAGTCTTTAAATATACATGTGAAACGTTTACATGAACTATGGCTGAACAAGATTCACTTTCCCTCACATCCAAAAGCACATTTTTTTGGACTCATTCTCAGCCAAATTCTGTTTAACTGTATTGCGGGGTGATAGGCACACTCGTGGTTACAAACACACTATTCTGGGAGAAGTGCCCATAAAAGGATACATAGAGTCAGACTTAGAAAAAAACATGCGAAATTAGTTTAAACCTGTTAACATGATTTATGGAAACGAAATAATCTATTACATCTGAATAATTTTTTGAAAGTTGACCCATGCTTGAGAACCAGGGGGCCTTTCTGTGTGGGGTTTCGAGTGGGTTTCTTAAAGGTGCTCTGGTTTCCCCCACAGTCCAAAGACATGCGCAATACTGTAGGTGAATTGAATGGTCACACTTTATTTTGTCTGTTTGTTGAATTTAAGTTAAATTGTATCTACATGCCAACTAATTCTCATTAGATTATAAGTAGACTGTTAGGTTGGGGTTAGGATTAGGGTTAGTGTAAGTTGACATTTACTTGCAAAGTTTCTAATACTCAGTTGAATGTCTGTTTAGCAGCATATATTAAGCAGGCAGTCTACTAATACCCAAATAGACCAATAAAATAAAGTGTTACCAAATGAATAAACTAAATTGGCCATCGTTTATTAGTGTGTGTGTGTGTGTGTGAGAATGTGAAAGTGTATGGGTGTTTCCCATTACTGGGTTGCAGCTAGAGGCCACTGTTTCCACCATGTGAATTTTATTTATAAACTAATTTCGAGAGGATCGGCTCATGATTGATTCTCCAATCAAATGATTTCTAAATCACTATAAATAAATAACCAGCGTTTTCTTATCTCAATATCTTCATCTTGATTAATCCCACCCCTACTCCCACCCCCTTGCCCAGTGATTAGAACTGTTGCCTCACAGCAAAAATGTCTCTGGTTAAAGTCCCTCCTAAACCATTTGATATTCCTGTGCGAAGTTTGCTCGTTCTC
Organism: Danio rerio; assembly: GCF_052040795.2. Taxonomy (NCBI): domain Eukaryota; kingdom Metazoa; phylum Chordata; class Actinopteri; order Cypriniformes; family Danionidae; genus Danio; species Danio rerio. The sequence goes on along the minus strand of NC_141036.1, from coordinate 10,872,213 downwards.
CCTGTGCTCGCGTGGGGCACCTAAGTAAATGGAACATACCAAATTGATACCGTGGCCAAGCTCTTAGCGAGTAAACTTTTTCTCAACCATCCTATGTCTGTCATTAGCCAAAAATAAGCCAGGGGGAGTTCATGGAGATCTACCTGAGCTCAAACTCCCCTCTCGGCCTGCGAGAGGGAGGAAGCCCAGAGCTCGAGGATAATAATAATCATAAGCTCAGGACTCTCTCCCTGGAGAACTCCATCAAATCAGCTCTAATGTGTGAATGGAGGAGTTTGTGGGTATTTCTCAGCTCTGAGGGTAGTACTCTCAGTGCTGGGTCGCGGCGGGGAGGGTTTTGATGGCAGTATGCTTTAGATCCGCTGTGTAAAATAATTGCCAAAGAAATTGGTGGTTAATTCTGCTGTGGCGACCCCTGACAATAAACCAAAGGAAAGTGAGAGAGTGACCCATGCTTGGAAATGAGAGTCCAATTTTTTATAATGTAAATAATGCTTTAAATAGCATTAGACCAAATAATAAAAGCATCAGTTGTGTCGATTTTATTGTATTTCACTTGTTCCAGACCTGAGTTTCTTTCCTCTTTTAAACACAGAAGATGATATCTTGAAGAATGTTTGAAAGCAGCAGTCATTGATGTCCACTGGATTTTTGTATTGCTATATACTCTACTAGGTGACGCAGTGGCGCAGTACTGTAGGTAATGCTGTCGCCTCACAGCAAAAAGGTCGCTGGGTTGCTGGTTCGAACCTCTGTGTGGAGTTTGCATGTACTCCCTGCGCTTGCGTGGGTTTCCTCCGGGTTCTCCGGTTTCCCCCACAGTCCAAAGACATGTAGTACAGGTGAATTGGGTAGGCTAAAAGTGTCCCCAGTGTGTGTATGTGTGTGGATGTTTCCCAGAGATGGGTTGTGGCTGGAAGGGCATCCACTGCGTAAAAATGTGCTGGATAAGTTGCCGGTTCATTCTGCTGTGGCGACTCCGGATTAATAAAGGGACTAAGCCGACAAGAAAATGAATGAATGAATATATACTTTACTACCCAGCAAGCATTGTTTGTTTTTAAAAGATGTCAGACATCTAAACATAGTCGTCTTGGCTAAAACAAGGCTAAATCTGGGCCGTCAGTGAAAATCTAAAAGACGTCTAAGAATAGGCCAAAACTAGACTAAATAAACAGAAATGAATGACTAGACAAATAAAGTCTGTCTGATCTGTCTGTTTGACGACGAGTCTAGTTTTGGGCCATTCTTAGACATCTATTAGATTTTCACTGACAGCCCAAGTTTAGCCTTGTTTTAGCCAAGCTGTTTATTTAGATATTTATTAGACATCTGTTGAACACAAAATGATTTACTGGGTATCCAACATTCTTCAGAATATTTTGTTATGTGATCAACAGAAAAAAGAAACTAAAACAGGTTTGGAACCATGTAATGGTGAATAAATGACGACAGAATTCTCTTTTTTGGTGAACAATGCCTTTAATAAATAGGCTAAAGCACCTCATTTTATATCAGGTCATGCATAAGAAACTGCTAAAGATACAACGGAAGTAAATGCAGAGGTCAAACACTTTCCTCCAACAGAAACAATGGAAAAGCAGTACAGATGAATGTAAAAATGTGTGATGGTCAAACACGTCTGTCGAGTTTAGTGTACCATAAAGAGTGATCTATGAAAGTCTCCAAAAGACATCTGATAGCCTTGTTTGAGAAACAGACTGACATTTAAACCCAGTTTTAACATTCATGCTAGCTCTCCTTAGAGAATCAGCTACGTCAGAGTGCTGTGTGAACCACTCTTTTGAGTCGATGTTATTCTTCTGTCACAAACTCTGAAGAGATTGCTGGGGTACAGTTTAGGTAAAAGCTACATATTCACACATTTACCACATTACTAATATTATTTTCGACAGTCATTAAATATTTCCTGGAGTTTTAGTCAGGATGGGAAGATGGCTCAACCACATCAGTATCAACAGATGATACTGAGTCGAGATAAAAACAAAATGGCACCTCTATTATTTGCATAAATGAAGTCAACTCGCCATATGCAAAAACATTGTCAAAACCATATTTTGTTCATTTCTCTTCCTCATCCTCCACATCTCCTTATCTTTCCAATACACGCGGTCAGGGAGATTTAAATAGTCATTACATCATTTCTACTGTTGGTATCATTTATTTCTTCTGCTTGCCGCTCTGTGTTTCTATGTCTCTGGATTTGACATTAAGTGGTGTGTATTTTAAGTAAAATATCCATTTGTTTTATGCTATAAACTTCTCTTAATATGTCTTCTATAGGTTGACTATAGGTCAATATAATGTATTAAATGATAACTAGATTATTAAAGTTTGTCGAGACAAACTTTGAGGCTGGCTTGTGAAAGCCTGTTGGTAATAGTTTATTTAGTTTATACAGTTTTAAAAAGTTTCAATAGATAGATAGATAGATAGATAGATAGATAGATAGATAGATAGATAGATAGATAGATAGATAGATAGATAGATAGATAGATAGATAGATAGATAGATAGATAGATAGATAGATAGATAGATAGATAGATAGATAGATAGATTGATAGATAGATAGATAGATAGATAGATAGATAGATAGATAGATAGATAGATAGATAGATAGATAGATAGATAGATAGATAGATAGATAGATAGATAGATAGATAGATAGATAGATAGATAGATAGATAGATAGATAGATAGATAGATAGATAGATAGATAGATAGATAGATAGATAGATGATAGTGAGATAGTAGTTTGGTAGTCTGAGTTAAATGAGCTCAGCCATTAGTCTGTAGTAGAGTCTGATGCAGAGTTATGAGCTCACAAAGTTTGATCCAATGTAAAGTCAATGACAGTCTTTTAAATGGAAGTCTAAGGGACAGTTTCTAGGGTTCCAAAAGTGGTTACTAGGGCATGGCCAGAAAGTTAAAAGCTCATCAGGTATTGGCAGTTGGTAGTCTGAATTTAATGAGCCCAGTTAGAAGTCTGTGTGACAGTCTGATGCAGAGTTATGAGGTCACAAAGTCTGGTCCAATGTTAAGTCAATGGGATTTTTCAGAGGGTCCCGGGACGTTTTTCGGAAAACCGAAAGTCGGATCAGTTGGAAAAGATATAGCACACCGAGTCAGACCAGTTTAAAGGTTTGGTGTGAGTTTGGTGGTCCTCGAAAGCTCTAGGAGGAGATGCGTTTTGTTTTTTAGTCTCAGAAGAAAAATAGGATAACAGTAGTCTGGCTTGCTACACAAGCCAGCCTAATAAATTATTAATCTAAACAAAGATAGATAAAAAAACATTTATTTTAAATACAATGCTGTTCAATGACTTGCCGAATTAACCTAATTATAGCCTTATTAACCAATTGCACCTTAATCTGAATACTAGTATCTTGCTAAATAACTAGTAAACTATTATGTTCTGTTATCAATGCAAATATCAGTTATTAAAAATATCATGTTTTTAAAATGTTCTCTCCATTAAACAACTATATATGGGCAGCAGGGTAGCTTAGTGGTTAGCACTGTCTCTTCACACCAAGAAGGTCACTGGTTTGAGTCCCATCTGGGTTTGTTGGCGTTTCTGTATGTAGTTTGTATGTTCTCCCTGTGCTCATGTGGGTTTTCTACGGGTGCTAAGGTTTCCCCACAGTCCAAAGACATGTGCTATAGGCAGTGTTGGGGAGTAACTGCACTGAAGAAAATAATGTCTGCAAAACTGTTGCAAATAATTGATTTGAGTTGAATTTAAACAAACAAATTAAGTTTAATAAAATTCAACTTAATTTGTTTGTTCAAATTCAGCCCAAATAAATTGTTAACAGCCACTTAAATTGAGTAAATCCAAGGAATCATCTCTGGATATTTTTTTTCAGTGTAGATACATGTAACATTCATTCATTCATTTTCTTGTCGGCTTAGTCCCTTTATTAATCTGGGTTCGCCACATCGGAATGAACCGCCAACTTATCCAGCAAGTTTTTATGTAGCGGATGCCCTTTCAGCCACAAGCCATCCACACACACATTTACACACACACTCATTCACTACGGATAATTTAGCCTACCCAATTCACCTGTACCAAATGTCTTTGGACTGTGGGGGAAACCGGTGCACCCGGAGGAAACCCACACAAACGCAGGGAGAACATGCAAACTCCACACAGGAACGTCAACTGAGCCGAGGCTCGAACCAGCTTTATAGCTTAAAGAGTCCCCAGTAAGCATTTTTTGTTTGTTTTTGGTTTTAGAAGATGTCTAAAAGGTGTGAAAACGTATTTGTCTTGGCTTAAACAGGGCTAAACTTCGGCTGTCAGTGAAAATCTAATAGACATCTCAGAGTAGGCCAAAGCCTGCAAATGAAATGACTGACTACACATACAGTATAAAGTCTGTCTATTTGGTGACTAGTTTAGTTTTGGGCTATTCTTGTCTATAAGGTTTTCACTGACAGCCCAAGCCTTGTTTTAGCCAAGCTCTCTACATTTAGATGTCTATTAGAAGTCTATTAAACACAACATTGTTTGCTGGGGTCCTTCTTTGGCCTTCATCTGGTCAGTCTGCATTTAAATCGGTTCAGTCATTTTAGTGTCAAGTCATCTTGCAAAGCCTAAAAATGTGTTTTTCAGTCAAATAAAGAAATAAGACCAGGTACCAGATTAACACTAAAAATTGAAAGGAATCTGAAAATATTCTCTAAATTTGATCAGTGTTCTTTTTTGTTTTGATCAGTTGTTTTATGCTGTTATTCAGAAAATATGTAACTCTTGATACATGCTTAAAACTGATATTTTCTGCTACACTGTAAAACATAAATCCGTAAAATTTACGGTAAAAAAACGGCAGCTGGGGTTGCCAGTACTTTACCGTTAAAAACACGGTACAAACCGTAAAAGTAATTTTTCATTTCTACGGTAAATTACCGTATTTTATTAATGTATAGAGGTAATATGTCTGTATTTTGAATGATCAACATCTACACATCTTTTGTTACACAGTTAGACACGTTAGCACACCCACATGCAAGTGGTGATGAGGAAGTTACAAAATGAGCCAACGCTTATCACAATTAACTTTTCCCATAAGCAGAAAAGAGTATCAGCACATAGAAGCTGCTCAGTGTCATTCACACAGCTACTAAACACCAGTATGGTAACACAGTATGGCTTATCAACATTAGATGTAACATAAATCTTTAATGTACATACCTGATCGGGAAACAACTAAAAAGATCAATATTAATGTCAACCAAATGCATAAAAAGTTATGTGCCATGCAAGGAATTCTGGGAAAGTCAATTTACGGTTATTCACTATATATATTAAGGAAACATATCATTAACCAGGTTACAGATTTGTACTGTAGAATTTTTACAGTTTTTTACCGTTGAAATCACGGCCATTTTTTACAGTGTAGGATGTTTTAAAGGCACCTGTTTTACCTCTTTTACAAGATGTAAGATAAGTCTTTAGGTTCTCCAGAATGTGTCTGTAAAGTTTCAGCTCAAAATACCCAATGGATTATTTATTATAGCTTCCTAACTTTGCCCATTTTGGTGTCTGAGTATACTGTAGCTGCTTTTGTAGCCAGTGGCTTTAAATGAAAATGGGCAGCTTTTCTCCGCCCACCGTTCCCATGTGTGTGTCTGCTTCTCATCATGTGTTACGTCAGATAAACAGAATATTGACAGAGATAGACTCTGATGAAGCTGAAATACAGCTAAATAGCCTAAAATATCCAGTGAGTTTATTTCATGCATTTGTGGTGGAGTTTATTTAAGCCTTTCTGAAAAGATGAGTCGCGCACAAATGCTGTTTGCAGTACATTTAAATGAATTCACTTTATGACTATGAAACGATAAATAGAGCATTAATTAATCACTCTTGCTGTTATATATCAATTTAAGTCATAACAAGCGGTTAAGAATTATACATCGATTTTACTGTTAAAAACGTTTTAAGCATAAAAATCACAAAGAGATTTAACAAATATTTGAATACAAGTTTCTTTGCGAAAAAGGTTCTGTGACATGTGTATGCATGTTATTAAAGCAACATGGCACCTGTCAATCAATTCGATGGGTGGGGAAACAGCACTCCTATGTCACGTTGCAGTGGGCCTCAGTATCACTGGGATTTGGGTCCTATTTTAATGTCAGGAAATTTTTAAAAAGACATATTTATATCACTCCAATATGACAGTGGAGACACTATACCTGCACACAGTTCTGTCCAAACAGCTTACAAAAGATGATTTTCATCATCGGTGCCCTTTCAATATGATTAAGCAATGACCTCAAAATGGTAAAATTGTAAGTTATTCTCAAAAATTGATCTCCACATATATGTATAATTTATTGCACTTTATTTAAATCGATATTGATTATTTATTAGCATTTTGTTTAGATTTAAAAATATATATAATTAATTTTTCCTGAAATAAATACATTTCCCACACAAAGTCTACTGAATGCTCTCTTGTACAGCTCCAACAGTTTCTCCAGGCCCTGCACTGCCACCTGCAGGTGAGCATCTTTCTCTCTCTGACACACACGTTTGCATATTTAGGTTTTGGTGGTTTATGAGGACTCTCCATTGGCATAATCTATTTTATGCTGCTTATTATATCACCTTACCTCACCCCTACCCCTAAACCCAACCCTCGCATGGAACCTATGCCAAAATTTGATGGTCAAAACACCTTTTTAGATATGATTTTAAGTGTATTAAGGAATTACAAGGCATGTCCTCGTAATCCCCCCCCCCCCCCCAACATTGCAATACCTGGTCAAATCCATGGCATTGTACAAATATGCCCTCGTATAACCACCAAAACAGAACAAACAGATGGATGAACTAACTTCTCCCTCTCCCCCCAGCAGAAGACATTTCAGTTCATTCTTATGTTTCCACCTTCTCCTTCCTGCTACTTCTGATACCCGTGATAGCTGCAGCTGTTGGGGTGTTGCTATGGAAACGGGGCTATTGCGTCACCCGCCGAAGTAAGACCTCGCATTTATCTTTCCCCCCCGAGCCTGCCCATCACACATCTGAAGGCTGTCAGTTCACCCTGGCAGATGATGATGGACGGAGCAAACCATGATGTGAAGCTCCTGTCTGTGTGTGTATGTGTGTGTGTGCTCATGCAGGTGTCGAGCAGTCGCTGTCGTACCACTCCGGAGAGGTGGAGAACATCTATGAAAATCCTGATGATCTGAGACAGGTGATTGAAATGCACAGCACCTACTTCTCTAAACCCCCCCCCCAATGCTATTATTAAATCTGTTTATACTACCCCTTCTTTCCTTCATTCTCTCTCTCCTTGTATCTCTCTCTCAATGTATATCTATCTCTGCTCTATTATTAAATCTATTTCTTCCTTCCTCTCTTCTCCCAACAGACACCTCCCCAAGGCGCAGTCTACATGGTGAGTTATTATAGTCCTTCTCAGGCAGCGCAATGAGTAATTGTGTGTATGTGTGTGTGTGTGTTTTCCCAAAACCAGGTCCTAGCATTTTACAATCTGTCTGACAGTGTTTATGTGTGTGTGTGTGTTCGCTGTTCTGTCACGCCTGCATTAGTGATATTAGCAGATGAACTGAATCAAACCTCTGCCAAACTATAAATCTGACACATCTCCGTCCTCCTCATCCTTGTGCCTGTTTGTCTCTGTCTCTCGCTTCAGGATCTCAAGCCAACGGGTGAAATGGATGTATATAAAGAATTGGAGAGGTGAGGTGTGATTGGCTGTGGGTCATGCGGGGGACACAGTGCAGGCGTGTCATTGTTCATTTGCTCTCTGCGCATTAATCATCCTGTTAATGCTTTTCTTTGCCCGTGTGTGTGTGTGTGTTCTCTTTTCAGATACAACCAGTGCTGTGGTTGATTTTGTTACAGTTAGGTCCATAAATATTGTGACATCACCACAATTCAAACATTTTTGGCTCTATACACCAACACAATGGATTTAAAATTAAACAAACAACATGTGCTCTAACTGCAGACTGTCAGCTTTAGTTTAATAGTATTAACATGCAAATCAGGTGAACTCTGAGGGAAATACAACAGTTTGCATATGTGCCTCCCACTTGTTAAGGGACCAAAAATGATGATACAGAATAATAATCATTATTCAATCTTTCACTTTTTAATAGTTGGTTGCAAATCCTTTGCAGTCAGTTATGCCTGAAGTCTGGAATGCATAGACATCACCAGACACTAGGTTTCATCCCTGGTGGTGCTCTGTCAGGCCTCTACAGCAATCGTCTTCAGTTACTGCTTGTTTTTGGGGCATTTTCCCTTCAGTTTTGTCTTCAGCAAGTGAAATGCAAGCTCAATCGGATTCAGGTCAGGTGATTGACTTGGCCATTGCATAACATTCCACTTCTTTCCCTTCAAAAACTCTTTGGTTGCTTTTGCAGTATGCTTAGGGTCATTGTCCATTTGCACTGTGAAGCACCGTCCAATGAGTTCTGAAGTATTTGGCTGAATATGAGCAGATAATATTGCCTGAAACACTTCCGAATACATCCTGCTGCTTTTGTCAGCAGTCACATCATCATTAATATTCAAGAAGTTCCATTGAAAGCCATACATGCCCATGCCATGACACCACCACCATGCTTCACCTTGCACCATAATGAGGAAACTTGCTATGGAACAACTTAGAAGCCAATGGGCCAATTAATTTTGGTCCCTTAACAAGTGGGAGGCACATATGCAAACTATTGTAATTCCTACACCGTTCACCTGATTTGGATGTAAAAACCCTCAAATCAAAACTGACAGTCTACAGTTAAAGCAAATCTTGGTCGTTTCACTTTAAATCCATTGTGTTAGTGTATAGAGCCAAAAATGTTAGACTTGTGTTGTTGTCCCAATTTTTATGGACCTGTATATATACACTCACCAGACTCTTTATAAGGTACACCTGAGCCTCTTATGGCTCCAGAACTGTCTTAATTCATTGTGCCATTGGTTCAACAAGGTTTTGCAAATTTCAATATTTCATCAATAAAGCAACCCAGCGGGCTCCAAAACTGCATCAAAAAACAACATCAATTGCAAATTGATTGGATGTCAAAACCTCCACATTCATTTGACGGCCACACATTGTCGACCTTTTGACCACCAAAATAATAAACATAAAAAACAGGATGCATTCAAAGGGCGCTGCATCATCGAAGTGATGAAGGCTGTCTTTTTTAAAAAATTTTTTATTAGTTTTTTTCTTGAAATATCATACAATACCATCCAAATATATAAAATGTATAAAGGTTCTTTACTGGCTGTCTCAAAAAATTCAAAAGCTCCTTCAAATTCAGGCTCAAAATGCATCCTTCGTTTCCCAGGTAATGAAGGACACTACTAGTGGATCATTTTCGGCCAAGAACATCCCAAGATTCATTGCATGCTGATAACGGCAGGACGTTTTTAAAAGAAAACTCTGGATTAAATGTATAAATTAGGTTTAGTTAATTGGATTTCTAAACACATGTTAAAAAACAAAAAGGGCACGAAATGCCTTACTAAAAAGTGATTTTATAGACAGTTTACATTATGTGTACTTGTATGGATTAAAGGGATTATATTTCCAGCTTTTATAAACTTTGTTTTGTCTTCAGATCGCTTAAAATAAGTTTTAAAATCACTTTGAAAAAAGTCATTATACGTTTTATTACCGCTTTTATTATATTTTATTGCCTTTATTATTGGCAGCTGAGCTGTTACAGTTGCTAGGTGATGATATCTGTCCTCTGTAGGCTAGATTCTCTCATTTTAAGACGCTCAGTTCAGCTTATGTGGACTTTGAAGGATTCACTTTTGAAGTCTGCATCCTTCGGAGGATGCAGCCTCTGAAACGAGACAGCCAATGGGTGGATGTCAAATGAACGTTAGCTAATTTATTAAATTTACTGATGTTGTTTTGACATCAATGTGCTTGCTAGGAAATCTGTTGTTTCAGGACATTTCAAGATGCTCTAATGGATTGAGATCTGTTGAATCTGCATTGTAAACAAATATCTGTTAATTAACAGTTTCCTTAACTTGTGGTTGACAAGTGTTTTCCATTTATGTACAGCTGTGAATTGCATTATGGCACCTGATCTCTGTTCTGTCGACTGTTGGTGTTGAAAATTCAACTCTACAGTTTAACAAATTGACTTATTGACATTTTTGCAGTTTGAAATAATATAAATGAAAAATAAAAATAACCGAAAATGCACTGGCAGTTTATTTAAGGTGTTGGTAGCGTAATATACTGTACTACACCAACCCAGACAATATATCACTTCAAACTATTAAAAATGCTAATAAAAGTCTTTTTTTTTTACTTTTCAATGTTAAAAGTTGTTGAAAGAAAGATTAAGGTCCAATATTGCAATTCAAAAGGATAAATAAATAGGGGAAAATAAAAGATGAATCACAAAATCACGAAAACTGATGATTTATGGATATTTTTACTAGATTCCCATACTAATTTCAAAAGCAAATATTTTCAAAGTTTGCAAAAAAAAGAAAAAAAAGAGGTACTTTTCATCAGGTTGTTAGAGCAGTTGACTGCAGTATTGGTAACCTAGAAACCAAGAGTAAACACAGCAAGCATAATGGGTCATGTGGGTGTAATGTTCGCTATGTCAGAGTTTATTCGGCTAGTGTGTTGCATTATTTACATTAACCCTTTCTTCACACAAGTTCAAAAGCACCTCAAGCAAGCAAAAAAAAAATTTAATTTCAAATTTGCGATTTCCTTCACTCATTTCTCAAATTACAAATGCAATTTTTTAAATTGTGCATTAACATAGGGTGATGGAAAACCAGCGACTGCCATGTTCCAAAAACTAGTTTAACTTATTTGAGTTTTTAAAAATGGTGCATTATCATAAAGACCTGCATGAATATGGTCAGCTGCAATTTTCAGGTAGACTGTTAGATTTGAACAATGTTTTGGTGGTATAAGAGGCTTCATGTGTGCAAAGAAAAATATATCTCATACCACTATACCACGAGCCCTACCATCTATATGTTGCAGCAAAAATCTACACTCTTTTGACCTCTGGCTTGATATTCTTTATATTTTAGAAATGTTTTCCTTTGTGTAAAAATCACAATAGAACAGCATTTTCTGAAATATTCAGACTGCACGTCCAAATGCAGTTGCTGCCCTGTGATTGGCTGATTAGATATTTGTGTTAGTGAGCATTTTTTTGTATATTTAATAAAGTGGCTGGTAAATGTACAATGTATGCTCAGATAAATTTGTATTTGTTTTTAAAATAGGATTGTATGTACATAAATGTGTGTGATTTGTGTAGTAAATTGTGACTAATGATGAATAATTTCTTGTTATATCATAAAAACGAAGTCCTTCAAAAATAGTTTCATTTCTTTCTTTTCTTCCCTGTTTATAATAATGTAATAGTTTTCTGCCCATATAGGTTCCATTGGGTTTTGGAAATTCCCTTTACGCAATAACACAGTACATAACCATAACAATATAATGCATTTGTTGTAAATAATGATATTTTAGGTATTTAACACAACAATACAAAATTGCATCATGTAAAGTTATATAAAACTCATATAGCAGCTTAGCCTTGGCTCAATAATGAAATATTTACTTTCACACACTTAGTAGGAAAATTATAGAAGATAAATCTGTCCTATTTTACATTTTTAATAATATTAATGATTTACATTTATAATAATATTTGGGGACTGTGCAGTGGTTAGCACTGTCGCCTCACTGCAAGAAGTTAACTGGTTCGAGCCTCGGCTGGGTCAGTTGGCTTTTCTGTGTGGAGTTTGCATGTTCTCCTCGTGTTCTCGTGGATTTCCACCGGGTGCTCCGGTTTCCCCCACAATCCAAAGACATTTGGTATAGGTGAATTATGTAAGCTAAATTGTTTGTAGTGTATGTGTGTGAATGAGACTATGTAAAACATATGCTGGATAAGTTGGCGGTTCATTCTGCTGTGGCGATCCCTGACTAAGCCTAAAAGAAAATGAATGAATAATAAAATTTGTTCATTATAAAATATATAATTTAGTGTATATCAGTACATTGTAAAATATATCAGAATATATTTCAGCAATTAAACATATCAAGTGTGCAGATAAATATAATTTAATAGCTTTTTGTGATCATATACATTTATTTTCAGGCACATATTTTCATACTTTAAAATTATGGTTTCATAATAAATAAATGCTCATGATACAACTTTTCAAAATAAAGTAAGTAATAATATCATAAACAAATATATATAAATATATATATTAGGACAATTTACTCATTTATTGGCGGTTCGTTCAGCTGTGGTGACCCCTGATAAATAAGGGGCTAAGTCGAAGAAAAAATTATAAATAAATGAACATTTATTTACATTTATTTATTGCTTGTTTTTATTCATTTATTATATTTTTATAATACATGCTTTTTAATTTTTTTAGTGTTATTAAAATAATTATTTAGTTATATTGCTCCATAAAAGCAGCACGGTGACGCAGTGGGTAGAGTTCTCGTTTACATGTTCTCCCCATGTTTGTGTGGGTTCCCACCGGGTGCTCTGGACCCGGTTTCCCCCACAAGCGCAAAGACATGCGCTATGGGTGAATTGAATAAACTAAATTGTTTGTAGTGTATGTGTGTGAATGGAATTGTATGGGTGTTTCCCATTGATTGGTTGCAGCTGGAAAGGCATCCTCTGTGTAAAAAAACATGTGCTGGATAAGTTGGCGATTCATTCTACAGTGGCGACCCCGAATTAATAAAGGGACTAAGCTAAAAAGAAAATAAACAAATGAAATGAATGAATGAATGAATGCTCCATAAGATTAAAAAAAACATGTTTTTCGTCGAACACTAGAAGCAGTACCTGGCTCTGATGTGAGGTGATGCGGTGAAGATGGCATACAGCAGCGAAATGTTCAATTTATTTGTAGTATATAACTTGCCATAGATATCTATGTTGTACTTATTTTTTATTTATTTATTTATTTTTGTGTTTTCCTTTCACTCTTGGATTTATTTTAGCTTGAATGTTTTTTGTATATTACATTTGTATCTTTGTATATTATTGTGTTGAGCCTTCCATATGTGACACACAGTTGTACAGTTTTACAGTTGTAAAGTTAAATCCCATTTTGTTGTATTTGGATTTTGTATTTTCAATAAAAAAATAATAAATAAATAATAAAAAAAGATACTATCACTGTAACATCATTTTTCTGATACTGCACAACAATAGTTACTATTTTTACATTACTGTGCGGGTTGGGTTCAGGATTAGAGTGGGTACACGTTAATACAATACAATATAATGGGTAATTTTAATAAATAATATAAATAATACTCGGTATAATACTGTTTTTACATTATTGTGATGGTTGGGTTTAAGGCTGAGGCATGGGGAGACGTTAATAAAATGCACATAATAGATAACTTAATAAATAATTATCGTTAACTTCCGGTTGCAACTGTATCCCTTCTAGCAACAACCCGTATTCGCTGCTGTGTCTCTTCTGAGCCTCACAGGCCGCCGTACTAGTTCCTGACCGAGGTGAGAATGGCCGGCTTGATGTGGCTTCGGTGCATTCTAGGGCCCAATCTGCAGCGGATCCACCGCTCGCCGGACCAGACCCGCACTGACGGCCGATCGGCGCGCAGGGTAGGACTCTTTGCTCTCCTTCACACCGACCCAGAGCGCTAAAACACGGCCGAAATCAGCCTCGGACCAATGTGCGGAAGTGCATTATTGTGTTGGCTCAGTCTCAAATCCTAGTGAGCTGCCTATCTAGACAGCATTATGGGTGGTTTGGTTCCATTCAAATGTTCGGAATTTGTGCCAACGATGTCCTAAACACTGTCTAGATAGTCAGCTCTCTCGGTTTTGAGAAACATCCATTGACTGAGAGCTGTTTGCTAACTGAGCTTAGCTTTAGTTGTCTATTGACAGGTCAGTCAACCATCTGTCATGAGGAACACGACCATATCAACACCACACTATCATCGCACCCCAGTGTTTATTTACTGCGTTTTACTCTGTTTCAGACATGTGACGTTGTTACGACGTTACATTAATAATAATGATTACACCAGTCACATTTTACCAGCCCTCTCTTGCTATATGAAAACAGTACATTCTCCATATTCAGTTTCAATGGTTGTTGAATTAAAAACCTTCAAAATACTTTAGTAATTCCTTGTTATTAATGATGTATAACAATTTCATCAATAGGCTATTCTTCAAAAACAAATTAAACGAATAAGACGCTTTTGAAACCTTTCTGTTTTGCATCAACTCCAGTGCAGCTAAAACCATTAGATAGACATTAGATGATGTTTAACTGTAATATTTATTTTAATATTTATATGTTAAATAACTGATATCTTATGTTTCATTTAATTGTTCATTTGCTATTTTATTTTAGTTCTGTTTCGTGGTACAGTACTAAATTAGTCATTAGACTACAACAAAAAAGGGACTATTCATTCTAATTATTTTTACTTTTTATTCATTTCAGGGTCTCTGCGGGGTCTTAAAATGTCCTAAATTCACTGAAATATTGTGTTGTAGGTTTTAAATCATATTAAAAAGGTCTTCATTTTTATATGTCCAAGTAAAGCTACCCAATCTGTCCCCTATAATCCATCTCAAAACTTCTTTTTCAAAACTAATCCTAATGAACTTAATCTATTTGAGTAAATGAAGCAATTTTAGGAATTTGAGAACTCAAATCAACTGAGTACGGTAAAACCCAATAAGTTAAGGCAACTCAACTGATTGCTACAAACCATTTGAGTTAAAAAACGAATTTATGTGAGTACTGTGAACTTACTCCATTTAAGTTGAAGTAATGAGGTATTTAAATAACTTAATAAATAAATTAAACTCATTACATTCAACACTGAGTTCAAAACTCTTTTCAAATGAGTAGACTTAACTTTTAGTACATTTTGAGTAAACTACACTCATTTCATTTGATAAAGTCGACTGTTGGGTTTTACAGTGTATATATTTAAGTTTTTTTTAGCGCAAAGAGATACAATTTGCAACAGCTTTTAGACATTTTTACAGCAAATTCTGCACATTAAATTTCCTAATCAGGGAAAGAAAACTAAAGCAACACATTCCTTTACATGATCATCCTAAAAAAAAAACTATTTACAGAAGTAAACATTTACATTAGAAAAAAAGTCTTAGCGTTTTACCCTGTATAACCTAAAATTTCATTTACAATAGGCTTAGTCTTGCATTTGATTTGAAGAAACCTGCAGAAACCCTGTTATTTATTGTCATTTTTTATAAGCAGATACTTGAATAGTAAGTACATGACGTGAAATATATAGTATAATCTGGGCCTATAAACAATATGATATCGAATCGCGATAATATGTACAGTATGTTAATAACAATGATAAGCTCTGGACTTTTTTATTCTATATTGATCTGAGAGCCAATCACACAGCAGAAATGTGAAACAATGGGAATCTAGAAGTCTGTTGATATTAGAGATGCAACTAATTTTGCCCACCGAAAATTTATCTGCTGAAAGTACTGTGTGTTATGCCATTTAATGGGCTTACTAATTTTTGTGGCTTCAGTCATTGTTGGGGTACTCTGTTAAATCTGGAAGTTTTGACAACTTACAGTATATTGAAATATATATATATATATATATATATATATATATATATATATATATATATATATATATATATATTGCATTTTTGCCATAACACACAGCCCTAATACAGAATAATAACAGAAGATTATTTTATTATAATTATTAACAATATGATGGAATTTATTGCTAATAATGATACTAAATATCATATTGAGGTTTCTGCTAAGCATGGTAAGTAGACATTTGTATATATAATAACAATAATTGAAATATAAATGGGAACAACACATTTATTTACATTCATGTGGCTGTTTCATTTTAAAAAACATAACTTTTACATCAAGAATTATTATTGCTAAGAATAAAATATGACATCTAGTACTGAAGTTTCTTCTTGAAGTTTATAAAACACAAAAAAACCTAAAATATTCCCATTAAAGCTATTATTACCTCTTATATTAGGTATATCTCTAATAGTCAAAATGTGATATAGTTATGTTCAGAAACTATATCACTATTTACATCTATAAATCATATTTTTACAGACATACAGTATGAGACTCAGCATGTGTTTGTCATCCACAGGGTTGGAATTATCAGCCCAGAGGTCTGGAGAGACACACAGACAGCATCCTCGGCTGGGTATGTGATCGCAGTGATGTTTCAACAGACTTTTCTCTCCAGTTTGTGTATAAGCAGTGCATGAGTTTGCTTTTTAGCTTAATTTCAGGTTACCATTGTCTTATACACTGCTTGAATAAAGAAGCGTTTGACAAAAAATGGGGTTATGGCCAATAAAAAAAAACTGTAGAATTTTGATTAAATATGAGAGAGACTGTATCAGATATGTTTTAATCCTGATTTTGTACTTATAGTTACAATACTACTGTTTTTATTTTTATTTTACATATTTTGTTGGGTGGATCTCGGGCTTTGAATAAAATCAAAACGTTCAATAAAAAAGAATTTAAAAAATGGGGTTATGAAAAGCTAAGCTGTGAATGTGGAACAATGCCCTGTTAAACACACTGTTGTACAAATGTTTTGTGTATGATAGTGTCATAATTGTACTTTAAACTATGTGGAAACAGATGTTATAGCTTAATATGACCCATGTAAAAGAATGAAATCAATATTTGTTAAGCTTCTTTATTTGATTCTCAACAATATACAACAAAATATTTACAACAACAATAATGTACAGCCATGATAAGTATGTTTTTTCATGTTTTGTTTAAAGAAGTCTCTTCTGCTCACCAAGCCTGTTTATATGATTTGAAATAGAGCAAAAACAGCAATTTCTGTTTAAATATATTTTAAAATGTCATTTTTTATGAGATTTCAAAGCTTATTTTTTAATCAGCATTACAGTGACAAAATGCTTTAATTATACATATTTGCGGTTTATGAAACTATTATTATAATTTATTATTATTATTATTATTATTAATATTATTAATAGTAATAATAGTATTTATTTATTCGTTATACATACGAATTATTAGCCCCCCTTTGAATTTTTTTTTCTTATTTAAATATTTCCCAAATGATGTTAAACAGAGAATGGAAATTTTCACAGTATGTCTGATAATTTATATATATATATATATATATATATATATATATATATTTTTTTTTTTTTTTTTTTTTTTTTTTTTTTCTGAAAAAGTCTTATTTGTTTTATTTCAGCTAGAATAACAGCAGTTTTTAATTTTTTAAACACCATTTTAGGGTGAAAATTATAAGCCCTATTGAGCTATATATTTTTCCCATAGTCTACGAAACAAAATCATCATTATACAATAACTTGCCTAAACCCTAATCTGCCTAGTTAACCTAATTAACCTAGTTAAGCCTTTAAATGTCACTTTAAGCTGCATGGAAGCATCTTGAAAAATATCTAGTAAAATATTATTGACTGTCATCATGGCAAAGATAAAATAAATCAGTTATAAGAGATGAGTTATTATAATTATTATGTTTAGAAATGTGTTTAAAAAAAATCTTCTCTCCATTAAACAGAAATTGATGAAAAAAATAAACAGGGGGGCTAATAATTCGGACTTCAACTGTACATATTTTATTTATTTAATTAATTAATTAATTATTTTTTGTTTGTTTGATACAAACGGCAGACTTCAAAAGATTTTGTTCAGTTCTCTCTAGATATTGTTTCAAACATCAGCCACTAGCACCAAAAGCAATGACAGTGTTTATTACATCTGCCACCCTGAGGCGCAACTCATTCATTATGAAGGAAATTGAGAGGTTTCACCACTTGCTGAAACTTGATATCATTGATACATCCAACTTCTTTCCCAGAAAGTGGTGATTTGATTCTCTTGAACAAATGGCATGGAAACAGTTCTCTGTTTGCAATTGTTTTATCCAACAATACAGTTTTGACCATTACACTTCACTACTGTAAAAATGAATTGTACCTAATAAAAATGTCACAGGCGGTTCGTTCTGATGCGGTGACCCCTGATAAAGCAGGGAATAAGCCAAAGGAGAGTGAGTGAGAAATGTTACATCAACCCAAAAGTTTAGTGTATTAATGTAAACTCAAAATCACAAAGTAAAATGTTTTAGTTTTTTTTTTTACTTTGCATCAAACAGTATAATCAAAATAAGTACTGAAGTAACATTGATGCTATTCTATGTGTTTTTGCACTTGATAACATAAAACAGTGAGGCATAAATTAGTATTTAAAGGTGTGCTGTATGTCTGTTTCTTTAATGTTAAAATTTGTAAGGTTAACCTTATGGTAAAGAGTTTAGAGCCTGTGGTTTGCTTGAGGAAGAGCTAAAGAAACATTTTGATACATAAATGATGATTTGTTTAACTGTCTGCTGCGTATCTGTAGGCATGGGCCGGTATATGATTCTGATGGTATGATAACCTTGGATAAAAATATCATGGTATTGTGATAACTGCTGTAAAATATATTCTTTTAATTGTCTTGGTAAAAAAAAAACTATTTTGAACACAATATATACAGTTGAAGTCTGAATTATTAGCCCCCCTGAATTATTAGCCTCCCTGTTTATTTTTCCCCCAATTTTTGTTTAACGGAGAGAAAAATCTTTCAACACATTTCTAAACATGATAGTTTTAATAACTCATCTCTAATCACTGATTTACTTTATTTTTGCCATGATGACAGTCAATAATATTTGACTAGATATTTTTCAAGACACTTCTATGCAGCTTAAAGTGACATTTAAAGGCTTAACTAGGTTAATTAGGTTTACTAGGCAGGTTAAGGTAATTAGGCAAGTTATTGCATAAAGATGGATTGTTCTGCAGACTATCGAGAAAAAAATTTGCCTAAAGGGGCCAAAAACTTTGACCTTAAAATGGTGCTTAAAAATTTAAGAACTGCTTTTATTCTAACCGAAATAAAACAAATAAGACTTTCTCTAGAAGAAATAATATTATCTGAAATACTGTGAAAGTTTCCTTGATCTGTTAAACATCCTTTGGGAAATATAAAAAAATAAAACATTTAAAGGGGGGCTAATAATTTTGACTTCAACTGTTTATATTTTTTTGAGAAACTTTAAAAGTTTTTTTGGAACAGAAAACATGTCAGGCTTAATAATTTAAATGAATCTGTCTTTATTAGTTTCTAGATTTCATTGCAATTTAAATTTTCATCTTTGAGTATATTTTCTGCTAGAGATACTGTTGTCCTAACAAACTAAAAAGAAACATAAACAAATCTTACATATACCATAGGAACGGTATAACAGAAAATTTTGGCGGTTGACTTTTTCCAAACCGTGGTATCGTCCCATGCCTACTCATCTGAGTGTTAATGAGAGACTCTTTTTATATCCCACAACTCATCACAAACGCGTTGTTGTGGTGCAAAATAATACAAAATCTACCCGTGAAGTAATCTGGCACAGTGGCTCAGTGGTTAGCACTGTCAACTCACAGCAAGCAGATCACTGGTTCGAGAGCCAGCAGGGCCAGTTGACATTTCTGTGTAAAGTTTACATGTTCCTTTGTGTTTCCTCTGGGTGTAACTAAATTAGTGTTAATGAGTGCGTGTGTGAATGCAAGAGTGTATGGGTGTTTCCCAGCAATGGGTTGCATGAAGAGCATCTGCTATGTAAAACAAATACCAGAATAGTTGGCGGTTCATTCCGCTGTGGTCACCCCTGTTAAAAAAGGGACTAAGCCAAACGAAAAAGAAAGAATGAATGAAGTTCTACTATCTTAAAAAAAAAGAGTTTCCATAAATGAGTGTATCAGGTTGAAACAAATCTATATGCAAATAAGGATGTTAACTTGGGTTTTAGAAATCTACAGTGTGAAAAATCAGTATAGGTTAATATACTAGCCTGTATTAGTTGTTTACCCCAGGTCAGTTATGAGCAGAATGAAACAAGATTTTATTCTGTTAAACACAAAAATAAGATATTTTGTGTTCCAAACAACTGGTGTGGAATGATTAAAGAATTGGGAAACTAAATCATAGAATAATATTTAACTTTGGGTGAACTATGACTCTGGGTTAATTATTTCAAGTGTAAAAATACCGTTTCAAATGATCCTCGTTAAAAGTGCAACAAACTAGCAAAACACTTTTTTTTTTTTTTTAAATAGGCCAATTTTACAACTCCCCTAGTGTTAAACAGTTGGGTTTTACCATTTTTGACGCTGGCAGAGCACTTTTAGCTAAGCTTAGCATAAATCATTAAAATCGTATTAGACCATTAACCTCCTAGTTCCTAGCCATGTCATCTTTGGCCATATTAATCTAAAAACTTTTCACTTTCTGTCAGTCTTAGTACACAATGTGACTACTGAAGAGTAAAGCCTTAAACAGCAAAATAATAATAATAATTATTATTATTATTATTATTATTATCATCATCATCATCATCATCATCATCATCATCATCATCATTATTATTATTATTATTTTCTTTATATTTATGATGATGATGATGATGATTATTATTATTATTATTTTTTTTTATTATTATTATGATGATGATGATGATTATGATGATGATTATTATTATTATTATTATTATTATTATCATTATTATTAATATTATTATTTTTTCTTCATTATATTTATGATGATGATTATGATGATGATTATTATTATTATTATTATTATTATTATCATTATTATTATTATTATCATTATTATTATTATTATTATCATCATTATTACTATTATTATTATTATTATTATCATTATTATTGTTATTATTATTATTATTATTATTATTATTTTCATAATTATTATGATGATGATTATAATGATGATTATTATTATTATTATTATTAACATTATTATCATTATTATTATTATTATCATCATCATTATTATTATTATGATCATTATTATTAATATTATTATTTTTATTGCTATTATCATCATCATTGTTATTATCATTATTATTATTATTATTATTGTTATGATCATTATTATGATCATTATTATTATTATGATCATAATTATAATTATATAATTTTTCTTCTTCTTTTTCTTCTTCTTATTCTTCTTCTCATTATTATTATTATTATTTTAGCAAGATGGTAATGGTCTACTCCAGTTTAAAGTTGCCAGACCCGGAGTTCAGCTGAATTGATTAAAAAATAGTAAAACTGTTTACATCTATTGGGGAGTTCTGAAATAAGACAATTTTCTAGAAGAAAAAAAAGTGGAGTGTTTCTTTAACAAAGAAAGGGTTAATAAGTGTTGTGTGTCTTTCTTCAGGCGTCAGTGCTGTGGTCTCTGTCATACTACACTTCTCCACTGCTCCTCTGCTATCTCTACAGGAAAGGTAATGTTAAAGACATCCAATATACTCACATGTATATTTTTGTCTTTGTCCAAAGCCTTTGGACCGGTTTTTGTTTTTTTGTAAATATGTAAATAATATCCACCTCACTGTGCATTTCTGCATGCATATCTTGAGCAAGTGTTGATTGGCAGCAGTCTTAATGTTATGTTCAGCAGGTATAATCATATCAAATGAGTCACAGGCTAATGCTCTCAGCAGCGCCGCATGTATTTTTAGCCTGCTTCATTCATAAGAGCTTTCAGTGTGGTCTATAAGGAACAGTGATGCTCAGCTTGTGAATGAACTGCTGTAGTTTACAAATCTCGATGTGCTTTTTGTCGACTCAACCCCTGGTTTTTAGATCATGAGCAAGGTAGGATCTTTTTTTGTTAAGCATCAGAGATGTTTTAGTATGGTGTCGAATAAGGTTAATGTAATGTTGTTAAATTTTATTTATTGAGTATAGAATTATGGACTTGTTCGATTGTGTTTGTACAGTAGTTCAGTATCTTTGATACTCTGGTTTTAATAGAGTATATTTTGGTTAGATAGTGTTTACTTCAATTATTATGTTGAGTTATCACCTACAAAAGAGATTGTGATGCCATATGAAGATGTGGTTATCTAGTAATAATCATGTTATTAAATGACAAGTGCTATTGCTATTTTCTAGTCATCATTTCTAATAAAAAAATTTAAAAAAAAAGAATTTTATGCAGGAAAGCTAGTGGTTCATGTTTTTGCGTGCTTTGCCGATATGTACTGTCATCCAAAAGTCTGTGGTCAGGTTTGTCTATTAATTTCAGCAAACAATCAATACTTTTATATAGCAAATAAGCATTAAACTGAAAAATGTAGAATGTGTGTATAATTCACAGTACATAACTTTGTTTTAATTAAATGGTCTTCTCTTGAAGTATCTATTAATCTGAAAAGCTTAAAAATCCATTTCTGCTAATTTAGCTTTTTTTGGGTTTTTGAGAATAAGTCAGTATGTCAGAATGATATCTGATATATTGCTTTATGATGCTTTAAAAATTCAGTTTTTAAAGTGATAGGTAACCCTAAAATGATTAATTCTGTGCATTTTTACTCATCCTTCACGTTCCAGTTTCTTTTCTTCTGTTTAATACAAAGGAAATTATATTGAAGAATGATGGGGGGAAAACAGCCATTGACTTTCATAGTATTTCTGGTTCCAAATATGGATTTATGGCATTAAATGATTTTTCATTCTCTCTCTCTCTCTCTCTCTCTCTCTCTCTCTCTCTCTCTCTCTCTCTCTCTCTCTCTCTCTCTCTCTCTCTCTCTCTCTCTCTCTCTCTCTCTCTCTCTCTCTATATATATATATATATATATATATATATATATACATACATACATACATACAGTTGAAGTCAGAATTATTAGCCCCCTTCAATTTTTTTTTTCTTTTTTTTAAATATTTTTCAAATTATGTTTAACAGAGCAAGGACATTTTCACAGTATGTCTAATAATCTTCTCTACAAAGTCTTATTTGTTTTATTTCGGCTAGAATAATAGCAGTTTTGAATTTTTTAATGAACCATTTTGGGAACAAAATTATTAGCCCCTTTAAGCTATATTTTTTCTCAATAATCTACAGAACAAACCACTGTTATATAATAACTTGCCCAATTACCCTAACCTACCTAGTTAACTTAATTAACCTAGTTAAGCCTTTAAATGTCACTTAAGCTGTATAGAAGTGTCTTGAAAAATATCTAGTCAAATATTATTTACAGTCATCATGGTAAAGATAAAATAAATCAGTTATTAGAAATGAATTATTAAAACTATTATGTTTAGAAATGTGTGGAAAAAAAATCTTCTCTCCGTTAAAAAGAAATTGGGGAAAAAAATAAACAAGTGGTCTAATAATTTAGGGGGGCTAATAATTCTGACTTCAACTGTATGTATGTATGTATGTGTATATATTAAACTAATATGACTGGTTTTATTGTTTTGTTTTTTCATCAAATTATTCCAGGTGTGGTGAGTAAATAGACTTTATAATAGAATATTAGTTACCCCCTTAAGCAACTTTTTTTTTTACAAACCACTGTTACACAATGACTTGCCTAATTACTCTAACTTGCCTAATAAACCTAGTTAAGTCTTTAAATTGCACTTTAAGCTGAATACCAGTATCTTTAAAAATATCTGGTAAAATATTATATACTACCATCATGGCATAAAAGAAATCAGTTATTAGATATTAGTTATTAAAACTATTATGTTAGAAATATGTTGAAAACAATCTTTCCGTTAAAACAAACATGAGAGTTTCACCACATTTTCAGTTCATAATTGTCCAATTTTATAAAAATAAAAAAAAAAACTCAAGAAAAATTTCAATCAGTTTTAATATTAAACTGATATTAATCATGTTAAACTGAAAATTTGCTTTAAAATTTTTGTTCTTTGCTCGTGTAAACCATAAACTCTGCCTACTATAATGCTTACTTTAATTTAATTGGTCAGATCTGAATCATTTTGACTTTGCAAAATGCTGTTAGATGGCTGAAACCGCCTAACCTCATTTTCGTTATCTATACTGTATGTCTGCATTGATTCACAGTTGCAGTGTGATTTTGTGTGTGTTATAGGGTACATCTGCAGCAGTAAGCTGGTTCCTCTGAGTCAGTATGTTGGAACAGCGCTGGTCTGTCTGCTCGGAGTGGCCTGTCTGAGAGGTGATGCTATATTTACTTTTTTTATTACCAATGTTTGTCTATTTCATCTCTACCTCCCTCAGAAATCAAAACTATTATCAGTTGTTGTATATGAATTAAATGGCAAAAAGAGTGGGATAC
Organism: Danio rerio; assembly: GCF_052040795.2. Taxonomy (NCBI): domain Eukaryota; kingdom Metazoa; phylum Chordata; class Actinopteri; order Cypriniformes; family Danionidae; genus Danio; species Danio rerio. The sequence goes on along the minus strand of NC_141036.1, from coordinate 10,847,921 downwards.
ACAAATGTAAAATAAATCACATGAAATTTATAATGACATGTTAAAATGATTTGTAATACCTTTAAAAACTAGATTTAATCAAGTGGCATTTAAGAACGATGCCTGCTTTTTTTTTACCTAAGAGCAAAGACTCTTCTGAAAGCTTGTTTTGCAAGATTACCTTTTCTCTGTGAAAAATTTTTTGTACTGTCCTACGTTTAATCTTTGCAGAAAACTCTTTTATAAAGTGAACTCACTTGAAGAGTTTTCAGTAAAGCTCTCGTCAGAAAAAGATGTAGAAATTCGATCATATGTTAATGTAAAAATTGTGATGTAGTACAGCATGTGTTTGTTTGCTGGTTTTCAGTTGTGTTCATTATACTTATATTTTCGTCATTGTTTTGCCATGGAAATAGACTAAGATGCTGACATATCAATATTATTTTAATAATGCAATATTTATGATATGTTTAATCACTTCATGATGTTCAATAGGTTTTAAACAGGATTATTAAGTCTAAAAAAAGTCAAAAACATTTAAAAATCAAAAGTTTAGCCGTTTTTAAGTTATAACTTCACTGAACAATTGAGTTCAAGGTCTTAAATAATTTTTTAAAAAGGTCTCAGTTTTGATGAAAATGAAAAATGGTGGGGGATGATTTTGTAGAGTTGTAATACAACTAAAGTATATTTAGACTGCAGCTGGCACTAACATTGCGATATGGGATTTTATGCACATTGGTCCTAAAGAAATAGTTAAGCCTCAATTAATATGACCTAATAAATTTCTCTCCCTTATGTGGTTTTAACCTTTATGAGTTTCTTTCTTTTGTTGTACACAAAAGAAGATATTTTGAAGAATGCTATTTTGCCAGACCCATTAACTTTATAAATTACTAAGGAAGTCAATAGCTACGTGTTCATCCAACTATTTCCAAAATGCGCATAAAAAAATCGGTTGATGGAAACACCAAGATGCACATATTCACCGCACATATTCCAGTATGCGCAATAAAAAAGTCATGTGATTTTTGTTATAAGAGATCATGTGATGATAAAAATTTGTGTGAATGGACAAACCAGCAGGCTGAGCACACTGTAAAACATCTGAAATGTTGTTTTGGTCATTCTGAAACGCCTTAACCATTTCAGTATTAGTGTTATTATATTATTAAGAGACTCTGTGCTCCACGTCTCACGCCTTCAAGCACCAGCACACATCCATTGTGTGTCTGCATACTGTCTTCTGAAGTGTAAGTCATTTATTAAACAAAGAAAAGATTCACACAGCCTCTCCTACGACAGCAAATTCTGTTTTTACTGTTGATATTTGGCGCCAGTTAATTAGGAAGTGAAAATTTTGTTCTCTTTGACTTGTTGGATGGAAGAAATGCTTTATTCACACATCTTTTATGCGATATTCCAGTGTTGCGCATAAATTTAATTAGCCTTTTCGGATGGAAACATAACTATTGGGTCCCAGCAGCAAGCATTTTTCAAAATATCTTCTTTTGTGTTTAACAGAAGAAAGAAACTAATAGATTCTCTAGAATAAATGATTACAGAATCCTCATTGAACTGTCCCTTAAAAACTCTTATATTTGACTTGGTGCAAGCTGCAGAAACCTTGTGTAAAGTATCAGGTGTACATGTGTCTCATCTTTGTTTGTGTTTTTCTGCCTTTGCTGTTGTCAGGTTGGGGACGCTGGAGAAACCCTGAGTACCTTCAGTTTATCAGCATACTGGAGGAGACCAGGAACAACCACACAACAAACAACAAGGTGACACAGAAGCAGAGCCACATGAACATTCCCATGGAGCTTTGCTTTTAATGAGGCCATTAAACAGTTGATTGTGTCCCCTGCAGAAAAAACTGGCATGCTTTGACTTCGACTTCAAACACTGGCCTGCTGATTTCAGCTGGAAAGACGTTAGTAGTCCGTAAGTAAAGCTCTTGCTCTCAGCCTTTCTGTTTTTAAGGCATTAAGTGCATTTTGTAGTTAGAGCTTTAAAATACAGGAAAGTAAAATAGTTGTTGTTGTGGTTTGGCTTATTGCAGGTTGCGTTTTAATGCGCTACCATTTTCGCAGGCATCATAGTTAAAACTAAAAATTTTAACATAACTCAAAAACACTTTTGTTACATAAACGTTTTAATTAAACTTGATGTACTGGAATAACTTAAGTAAAATAAATAATAGAAGATTCATAGATTGATTTAAAAATGCTAATAAAAATACATTTAAACTATTTAATAAAATGTAAATTAAAAAGACTTGAAGGGCACCTATGATGAAAATCATCTGTTGTAAGCTGTTTGGACAGAACTGTGTGTAGGTATAGTGTGTTCATAGTCATATTGGGGTGATATAAAGACAATGGGCCCTATCATACACCACGCGCAATGTGGCGCAAGGCACGACAAAATTGTTGTTTGCTAGTTTCAGCTTGGCGCAAGAGTCGCTTTGACGTTTTCCGCCACACTGTTTAAATAGCAAATGCATTTCCGCTCATATGTGCGCCCATAGGCGTTCTAGTCTAAAAAGGGAGGCGTGCTTAGGTATATTGCTGGCACGTAGCTATTTTGAGAAAATTTAATTGATTTTTCAATAGACAAGAACAAAGTCAGTCTATTGTCCAGTGCAGAGCACGTTAGTTGTGCGCCTCGCTTACACACTGCTTAATACACACAAGATGTAGAGCAATACGCAAATATCTTTATGTATGAAAAATAATAAAAATATTAAGGACATATACAGGATATATTGGATATAAATATAAAGGATTAAAATATTACAAAACATATTATTTTCTAGCCTGCATAAATATAGAAACCACTGCCTTCATGCCTTCTTCATCTCGGGAGGGTTTTCAGTTCATTTATAACAATTTGCTTTTGTAAATTGCTATTATTATCAGCAGTATTATTTATTATGTCCATATTTATGTTTGTTTTATAAAAAAAAGCTTAGATTTGATACCTGTCAGGTTTTAGACCAAATGGGGCACAGCATGTGTATTAGGATACAAGTGTGTTTTTGAGCACACTTCGTTATTATTGTTCATTTATTCGTTTGCTGGAAATTAGAACTGAATTTAGAAATAGTTTTGAAACAAATATTTGCGCTTAACAAATGAAATTAATTATTTATAGGCTAATGGATGTCTGTGCATACAAGGTTTCCCTATCCACGAGAGCGAAAGTGAAAGTTAATAATTTCTCTCATTCTCGCGCTGTAGATGCTCTGTTTAACTTTGCGCATGGACCGTCAAAAAAGACCCCAATAAGTCTCTTTTTCAAATTTCCCAGATGTTAAAATAGGATCCAAATCTCTCTCATTTTGAGGCCCACCACAATGTAACATAGAAGTGCGGTTTCCCCACCCACCGAATTGATTGTCAGCAGCGTATTAACATGTCTCCTTTATAACATATGTAATCGTATCAACAATACAAGATGTGCACAAAGCAAATGGGATTGTGTGCGCATGAACTTTGTAACAACATTGTGTGTGACTCATCATTGCAGGAAGGCTTGAATTAACTCCACAACAAATACATCAAATAATCATTGGGAAAGTTCTTACTGTGGTATTTCTCACAGACGTTACGTGAGATCTGCTTCCTTTATGTCTGTCACTGTGCTGTTTATGCAGCAGGAGATGGAGGCACACTTTGACAGGCACGTGAAAATGGTGGGTGGGGAGAACTAGCATTAAAAGCACAGGCAACAAAAACAGCTACAAGGTGCTCAGAGCTGAAAATTACTAACTTCTGAAAGCTATAATAAATTATCTGATGGGGGTTTTGAGCTGAAACTTTACAAACACATTCTAGAGACACAAATGACTCACCTTAAATCTTGAAAAGGGATAAAATAGGTTGTGTAGTGATGCCTGTTGATTTCTGATGTTTGTGCACTTCCTCTCAGGAAATCATCTAAAGGTGGCGTGTCTTTGCTGAGGCCTGAACCCAAACACAGAGGAGCAGCAGACACTGTACTGAGTTCAGTTCGCACACTACCCTGCCATATCCTGAGGTGCACATATAAAAACAAAGAATTTAAATAGATGTCATGATTTCCTCTCTTACAATTAGTTATGTTGTGTGTTTTGTTTGGTTTAGTTATGCTATTGCTCACTCATTCGGCCGGAGGATGCTGTACCCGGGCTCAGTGGGTTTGCTACAGAAGGCCATGAGACCAATGTTACAGCAGGGCCAGGCCAGACTCGTAGAAGAGGTAACACACACACACACACACACACACACATGCACGTTCTTTTATCCCAGTAGACATACTCTCATAGACATAATGATGTTTTACACTGGATCAACCCAGCTATTGATCTGGAGTGTGATAGGTGTCATTCGGGTTTAGGAACTTTAACCCATATGTTCTGGACATGCTCTCTCCTCATTCTGGGGTTCAGTATTTTTCTCTCTTTCAGCTATCACTTCTATAGAAATAGCACTATCACCTATCCGCTTGTTAAGTTTGACGTCACGCGAAGCGGCTTCCGGGTCCAATCGCTCTATTCAACTGAATGGGGAGACTCATGAAATGGTAATAATAAATGTTTACAAAGCGATTTAATGCTTTCAAAAATCACGATCGCAGTATATATGTCCATGCCTAATATCCGATGCCCAGAAAGTGATCAATTTTTTTTATAAATTGCAAAATTTTTGGTATTTGTTATGCAGCAAGCCCAGAGATTGTTGTGTACACTATGATTTTATATAAAATTAACTTTAATGTGTGATAGGAATAAAACGTGATCATAAACTAATGATTTCTCCACTCAAATGAGTGGCGGCTTGGACCCGGAAACAGTATACATACGTCACAAACATGTCACCACTTAACAAGTGGATTATTGGCCTGTTTTGTGTGATGCCTAATGATTACACACTTAATTTTTAAACTTTGTGCACATCCATAATAAAAAGGTCTCCTGTAACAAATCCATGTATTTTTGTTTGAGGAAATATCACTGACTGTAAAAATTTGTTAGTGTATCTTCCGGCGCGCACACTATACAGTTGTCTTCTCTTCTTTTCATTTCTGATGCGTTAGCAATATCAGCTGGATAGAACTGGGTTTTGTTTAATCCTTTGTGTAAAGCTCATGTGAAGTTGAAACCAATATGTGAGCGCAGTGAACACAAACAAATGAAATGCAGTCCTATCAAAAACAGCCGCATTGTAGAGCTGGAAATGTCTCATGGCAAGAAGGTCCAGGAGGCATTTCTGAGTGGAGTTTGCATGTTGATATTAATAGGTAATAGTAATAATAATAGAAAATGGTTGGCAGTTCATTCAGCTGTGGCGATTCCTGATAAAAAAAGGAACTAAGCCAAAGGAAAATGAATTTGCTGCTTAATAATTTTCAATTTTTAAGAAAGTTTAAAATAGTCTTAACAAGGTTTGTTCTCTTTTGTAACCTTGTAAATGTTCTGTACTGCCACTTTGACTCGATTTGATACATTTTTGCTAAATAAAAGTAAACTTTGGAATGGTAGTGTAGCGTCATGGTGGCGCAGTGGGAAGCACAACTGCTTCACAGCAAGAAGGTCGCTGGTTCAAGTCTCGGCTGGGTCAGTTGACATTTTTGCGTGGAGTTTGCATAAGTCATAAACCAGGGGTCACCAACCCTGTTCCTGGAGAGCTACCTTCCTGCACATTTCAGTTGCAACCCTGACCATACACACCTGTTTGTAATTATCAAGTGCTGCTTTAGGTACTATTAATTGGTTCAGGTGTGTTGGATCAGGGTTGGGACTGAATTCTGCAGGAAGGTAGCTCTCCAGGAACAGGGTTGGTGACCCCTGTCATAAACCCACCTTTGCTTTGTTGTGTTCAGTATGAAGGTCAGCGGAACAAACTGGTGGCTTGTGATGGGAATGAGATCGACACCATGTTTGTGGACCGGAGGAGAGATGGAGGAACAGCTGGCAAAACTCTGGTAAGAGTGTAAATCTCTTCATTAAAATAAACGTGTCACGACATGAATTCATCACCGTGGAACTTCAGGGAGATAAATCTGTGTAATAAAATAAGGTTTTATCACAATCCAGCGTTCATAAAAAGTGTATTACAGGTGATCTGCTGTGAGGGAAATGCAGGATTTTATGAGGTCGGCTGCATGAACACACCACTCGAAGGTCAATGCGTGAGACTTAATGTCTTAGTAATAGATTTTCAACCCTCATGCCCTGGACTCCTGCGAACCCGTTTTCTCTCTTGTTTACAGGTGGATACTCAGTGTTGGGCTGGAATCACCCAGGCTTTGGCGGCAGCACAGTAAGTGAACATCACGCCATCTGGTCTTCATGCTGACCTTGTCCTAAAGGGTTTGTTCACCCACAAATGAAAACTTTATTGATTTTTTTCACTCTTGTGTCGTTCCAAATCCCTGTGATTTTCTTTCATCTTTGAAACACAAATTAAGGTAATAAATCAAATAAAAACCAAAAAGAGCTTCGGGGGTAATACCGTATCAGTGCTCTTTGGATAAGGGGTTCTTTAAAGTGTGCAAAACAAAATCGTAAGTTCAATTCACTCAAAAAATAGGTGAAAAAAGTTGATAGTGTGGATATTATATTAGCACTCAAGTTCACCAATGAAAACTTATTAGACTTATTTTCTTTTGCATACAAATTAGGATGTTTTCAATGAAATCGAAAAGCTCTCTCATTCTCCATTGAAAGAAACGGTTACGAGACGTTCTAGAAAAGGAACCAAAAACACTGTCAAAACATTTTAACACACTATGCAATCGTGTGGAGCTGTCTATGGAGGATGAGGACGTTCTCGGAATTCATCTAAAATATCTTCATTTTTGTTCAGAAGATGAACAAAGGTCTGAGGGGTTTGGAGCGACATGAGGGTGAGAAATTACTATTTTTCATTTTCATTTTTGGTTGAACTTTATTTACCCAAATTCTCAAATTCACAAGACTTTATCTCTAGACCACTGATGTTTTTCATTGACTCAAATGATTTCCTTCATACAGTTACAAGTAAATGTGGTTCAAAACTTTTAAATTATATAAATGCAATTCATAACTCCCATTTAATGTTTTCTAAAACTATACAATCATAGAGTAATATATTAATCAATTTCTCAACCAAAACTCTCTGAATTTAGCCAGAAAAACAAAACAGGATTTTGTGCAGGTTTCAAAGAACAAAAGAAATCAAATGAGTTTGAGACAAAGGAGGTAAACTTCATTTTTGGTGAACTGTTCCTTAAAGGTGCAGTAGGTGATTGTCTTTTTTTGTTGTGCTGGTTGAAAGTCTCTTCACAGTCCAATAGTAAGGATTACACTAAATGATCTAAATGTGTTTATATGTGTTTTTATATTCTGGGTAAGGCATAAAACTAAAAAATGTTCATCCAGTTAAATATTGTCGGACCGTCATCTCCCATGATTCCGATAAGCAGCTCAGACTGTCTGTAAGCAAATGTAGATTCGGACTTCTGCGCATCTTCTCACGCAGATGCGCCATTCGCGCGTGCCCATCTGCATAAGTGGCCGCGCGTTCACGAGACAGACTGGGAAAAATCAAATGCTGAATTGAAACTTTTAAAAACCTGAATCAATATTGGAGTTACTTAAGCACGCTGGAGGAAGGACGACACCATGGCTGAAGTATTAATGTTAGACAGGTAATGTTCTTTTTTTAAAACTATTTTAGTCAGGCTAAGCTCATGTTAGATTGTGTTCTGTTACGAATGACTTCTATGCACAGACGTGTTATTCAGCCACTGAAATCTCCCGGTGAAAGATTGATGTGAATATTTTCAGTTTCATAAGGTCCTTTTACAGCATCTATAATGTAGATTTATATTTAGTTTAACAACAAAGCACCAGTATAACCTGCTTTATTAAACTGAAGTTGCTTTTATATTCACATTGGGTCATTTTTAAACAATGACAGCCTTCCTATACTGTTTACCATGCTACTCTGAATATTCGCTCTGAATTAGCATGTAAGTGGGGCTAAGTAATAAATGTAATTCCTGCGCGGTGCTGGCTAAACACTAACTAACTAGCGAATGACATGAACTAGTGGGTTGGCTGTCTGTTGTTGTGATGCGGTGCGCGCGCTCGCGATTTCAGGGGGTGTGGCTGTGAATCACAGTCCTTCCCCGCCATCCAAAGATAATATGCTAAGCGGTTAGCATTTTGGCAGATCACCTACTGCACCTTTTAGGGAAAACATAAGATTATAACAATATGGAGAAATAAAATGATAATAAAACACACAAAAAAAAAAACACAAAATAATCAATAATTATTAATCAAATCAGGGTGACGCATTGGCGCAGTAGGTAGTGCTGTCGCATCACAGCAAGAAGGTTGCTGGTTCAAGCCTCCGCTTGATGGGTTGCAGCTGGAAGGGCATCCGCTGCGTAAAACATATGCTGGATAAGTTGGCGGTTCATTCCGCTGTGGCAACCCCAGATTAATAAAGGGACTAAGCCAAAAAGAAACTGAATGAATGAATGAATGAATGAATAATCAAATCATTAACTAATAGTCAATAAAATGATATACTGGAGGTTATATAAATGACTAATGACCATACGACCAAATAAACAAATTAAATGAAGAATAAATGAATATAAACAAATGAAAATAAAACACAACACAAATGAATGGTGGCTTTCCTGAATCAACACACACAAGTTTGCTACAAGGATTCTCAAATCCTTACTTGACTAAATGAAGTCAGTGATTATATTTGTTAAAGTCGAAAGTTCAACAAAAAAAATTAAATTCTACTTTCCTTTTGTTTGTTTTCTGTTTTGTTTACTCATCTTTTGAAAGTTCCACAGGCATTTTTTTAATCTTAAGTTGAAATTTTTTGAAGAAACTGACAACTTTCTTTAAGTCACTGGAACTGCTTTCTCAATAAAATAGAGTAAACCAGAAAAAACAAAAGGAAAGTAGGATTATGCTGTTTTTGTATTTTGTAAACGTTTACAAGTGCACATAACCATTGAAGTGCATTATCTAGCATTATTTAAAGGGCACCTATGGTGAAAAATCTTCTTTTTAAGCTGTTTGGACAGACATATGTGTAGATATAGTGTATAGACCATCATATTGGGGTGATATAAACACACCTAGTCCTTTTTTTTTTCAATTTTACAACATAAAAACGGTGGACCAATTGGAGCGGTTTTCAGACCGACCGCAACTTGACGTAGGAGTGCAGTCCCCCCCCCGCCCACCGAATTGATTGACAGCTGCGGGCATTAACAAGTCCCAGTAGTCACATGTATAATCATGTCAACAAGACCAGACATACGCAAAGCAACCGGGAATAAAAGGTCTGTTCAGTGCGCTAAGATCATCAATCATCATCAAATGTGATCAAGAGTAAATGTCACATGTTTAAAATGTTTTAAAACAGTGCACGTGTGTGATGAAGTACAGCTATTCACTTCAGCTTTACTTCATCAGCACAGCCGCGTATCAGAACAAATATAGAGGAAGACGCTTCAATCCCGGTTTGTGGACGTTAAATCAGGTTTATTTTCTACATTAACATAACAGATATCCACACAGCAGTGGAGATTAAGCTGTATCCAGTCACATATATGTGCAAAAACAGTGCAAAGCTAAGCGCGCTCTGTCTCTGTCTGTCTGTCTGTCTGTCTGTGTGTGTGTGTCTGCTGCAGTGTGTGTGCGCGCGGGAACTTTGTAACGACATTGTGTGTGACAAATCAATGCAGCTGCACAACAAATACTCATTGGTAAAGTTCTTACTGTAGTATTTCTCACAAACGCTACGTGAGATCTGCTTCCTTTAAGTCTGTCTGTTGATTGACGCTGCCGAGGGAGGAGATTAAGGCACGCGGAAAGGCACGTAGAAACGGTAGGCGGGAAGGACTATCCTTAAAGGCGCAGTACGACAAAACAGCCCCCTGGTGGAACAATGTATAACATAGGATCTTGTAAAAGGAATAATGAAAAATCTGATGGGTGTTTTGAGCTGAAACTTTACATGCACATTCTAGAGACGCAAAACACTTGTATTAAATCTGATAAAAGGGGTCACCTAGGTGCCCTTTAAAGAATCATTTATCTAAAATTATCAAAATCTTCTCTTCTGCCTTTTCAGGGAGTTCCTTTTCCTCAAAACGAGGCCAATGCGATGGACGTGGTCATTCAGTTTGCTGTGCACAAACTGGGCTTCCAGTTGAGTGACATCATAGTTTATGCCTGGTCGATAGGGGGATTCACAGGTAAACAACAGCAGATCAGCCAATCACAGATCAGAGAACACGCAACATGATGCATATGCTTTAATTCTGAATGTTCTGCTCTATTTTAGCCAGTTGGGCTGTGATGTCATACCCAGAGATCAGAGCTCTGGTTCTCGATGCCTCATTCGATGACCTGTTACCCCTTGCACTGAAGGTCATGCCGGACAGCTGGAGTGAGTCCGCAACTTTTTTCTCTCTCTGTTCGACTCTCTACAGGCAGTGATGTCCTCAAAGCAATGTTTTTCAATTCTTTGATTTTGGGGTGAACAGATATTTAAATGACCTGAGCTCCTGTTTACTGTTTGTAATGGTACCAATGATGGTCAGGAGTCCCTTTTGCAGTCTATATCAAATTCTTTAAAATAATAGTGATAATTTTGGCCTGATTTGGTTAAAATGTTGCTGGACTAGCAATATTAAGGCAAAAATGGAAAAACAATGGTGGTTTACATCAGGCCCTCATCACATGGACACAGCAGTTGTGAGTTCCTAAAGTTTATTGGGAAAGCGGATTCTTGTCCACAAGAGTGCTTGAGTGTACTTGAGAAATATCAAGTCAATGTTATGTTGGTGGAAGTTCGCTTTGAGTGCGCATGACCTCATTGCCTCAAGGCAGTGTGCACAGCATTTTTTGTAACTTCCCATTAAAAGATGCATGACTTCAAGATGAGTCTGCCCTGAGCTGAGTGAATGTGCAGACATCTTAAGGAATCCAAAACAGCTCCCTGAGGTTAGATGTTTTAATGTATTTTGTAGGTTTTAGGACCAATACATATATTTTATTTAAAGCCATTTAATTCTTTTTGGCTCAAGACTTCCGGTCTCATTCACTTGCATTCATTTTTAGACGTTAAAACAGCTCGTTTTGCTGCTGTTGCAAACTGATATTTTCTTATTATATGATTCTGCTTTGTCTGTGTAGTCATGAACACACTTGTTTGTAGAGCGAGTAGATTGACCGTTTTCTGTCGTTTATTATTCCTAGTCATTTCTCCCATAGGCAACTGAATCAGAAGTTCTGGAATAATCTCTAAAAGGAGCGCATTTCCGCATTAAAGAATAAGGTTAATACACAGGTTGTCTAAAGCTTAAGTAAATACATTTTTGTCTTCAATGTGTATGAAATTTTGCATTACGCATGCTGTTACGTTGATATATAAAATGTTAGATGTAAAAATGTGGGTCCCATGGCCAAACCAGTTGAGAACCCCTGATCTAGTGTATATATCTATGGTTGCAACCCTTATCAAATACACCTGCCTATAATTATCCAGTGCTGTTCAGGTCCTAATTGATTGGTTCAGGTGTGTTTGATCAGGGCTGGAGCTTAACTCTACTGGAAGGTAGATCTCCAGGAACAGGGTTGAGCACTCCTGGTTTAAAGGTTGTCTTTTTAAATCTAATGTAACCTTGTGTTTGTTTGTTTTTTTTTTTGTTAAAAGCTAACTGAAACTAAATGTTTCAATTAAATGGTGTAAATTAATCAGATGTAGATTCAATTATTTAAATGTACATACTGTCACTTGACGGATAGAGGACTAATCAAGGCGAAGGCAGATTCTGCTTGACTAGTGTATTCAGCATTGAACTCCACTGTGTTATACATGTGATTTTTAATGTTTTTATTGCAATAAGTTATCATTTTTAAATGTACTGCATTAGTTAATGTGATTTAAAGTTAAGTTTTTCAATAAGTTTGGAAAATACCCATGGCAACTTAAATGTAATATAGTTTGTTGTATATCTTCAGCCCACTGCTCTCATTTTTTTGCTCTTTATATGAAAAAGGTTTGGGCATCCCTAATATAGACGAGATAAGTTTTTACAGCTTTTTTGGGGGTTTGACAAAAGTGTTCTTGGAACTTCCTATGATTACTGTTGAAATATCAAGCCAATTCCATGCGTGTTCAATAAGAAAAGGTCTGGAGAGGGTTTTCTTCAATGCCAAAAATATTAGCAATTTATTAGATTCAAATGAATAATTCGAGGACAGAGCTCTATGTTGCGTTACCCCAAAGAGGTTTGCAACTCCCATACATTTCCTGACTCCAGCACATATACACAACTGATAATAACAGGTGGGGTTTTGGTGTAACGTCACTTATCAATCATTCTGCAGTCCTTTGGCTCTTGTACCCCAGACATACTTCCTCTTTCTGCAACCTTTCCAGAACTAAACAATTACGTGCATCTTTAATATATTTCACAACTTCTACAAGCATCATGACATGTCTAGACTTTGTATTAAACAAAAGCCCCCACACTTATTCTGCTATTTCCATCTTGTCAGCATGTTCCTTAAAAAAAGTATGCAGCACAGTAAAAAAGAGGAAGTGTGTCTGGTCACTATGTGATCTCATACATTTATGAAGGATTGATTAATCTGTTGATAGTCTAAACATTTGTCTAATAAAAAAATAAAGACACAAAAGTAATAAAAATAAATTATTTTTTCCCCACATTACACTTGGTCACATGGAATGTTTTGACAATGTTTTTGTTAATTTTCTGTTCTTTGAAAATCTCTGGACTGCTGCTGTCTAACATTTGCAAATAAGTCATCATATTTTCAGCTCGAGTTAGACAGTTCTGTGAAAGGTAATTATGTAAAAAGATTTGACTTTTGGCTAGGTGTTTATTGTGAGATGGCGTATGATATAGCTCATGTTAGTCCAGAGGTTAACATGCTTTTTTGTTTCCATTTACCTTTTCTTTGTTTCCATTTACCTATTTTTGAGTATATATTTAAGATATTGCATAAAAACACTCAATATAAATGCACAAATAAAAGTGTTTTTCGTCCACTGTGGAACTCATTTAAATGTGTTTATCAGAATAAACGGCAAAAATAAGTCCAAGGCACTCGATAAATGTGGAAAAAATATTAAAAAGCCTTTATTCACATGGCTAATCCTCAAAAAACCTACAGTTGAAGTCAGAATTATTAGCCCCCCTGAATTATTAACGCCTGTTTATTTTTTTGCCCCAATTTCTGTTTAATGGAGGGAAGATTGTTTCAGCACATTTCTAAACATGATAGTTTTAAAAACTCATTTCTATTAACTGATTTATTTGATCTTTGTCATGATGACAGTAAATAATATTTGACTTTGATATTTTTCAGTAAACTTTTATACAGCTTAAAGTGACATTTAAAGGTTTAACTAGGTAAATTAGGTGAACTAGGTTGGTTAGGGTAATTAGGCAAGTAATTGTATAACGAGGGTTTGTTCTGTAGATTAACAAGAAAAAAAAATAGATTAAAGGGGCTAATAATTTTGACCATAAAATGTCTTTTAAAAAATTTATAACTGCTTTTATTCTAGCCAAAATAAAACAAATAAGACTTTCTCCAGAAGCAAAAATATTATCAGACATACTGTGAAAATTTCCTTGCTCTGTTAAAAATCATTTGGGAAATATTTAAAAAAGAAAGAAAATCAAAAGGGGGCTAATAATTATCACTTCAACTGTATGTGTTTCGTCAAACAACTGCCTTCATCAGGGGGACTGTTACCCAAATGCATAGGTTTTTTTTAAGCATTAGCCATGTGAATAAAGGCTTTTCAAAACTTTTCCTCATTTTTCAAGTGCCTTAGACTGATTTTCGCTGTTTATTCTGATGAATCCCTTACCCAAAGAGCACTGACACATTATTTAAGCTACCCCTGAGCACTTTTTGTTTGATGTGAGTTAATGTGTGTTTGTTACTGCAGGACCCTTGGTCACACACACAGTGAGGCAGTACATGAACCTCAACAATGCTGAACAGCTCTGCAAGTTAGTCATCTTCATCATCTCATTTAATTGTAAAAAAACAAACAAGTTAAAGAGTATGAACTCCACCTAAATCCTGTCCCATCCTGATCTGATTTCAGGTACCAGGGACCAGTGTTATTGATTAGAAGAACCAGAGATGAAATCATCACCACCACGTGAGTTTTCTAAAACACGAATCTACACACTCTTACCTGTGGAAGAAACTGTCAACTGTTTTCTGTGCTGTGTTTGTAATATGCAGGGGTCCAGAAGACATCATGTCTAACAGAGGGAACGACCTGCTTCTCAGGCTGCTCCAGTACAGGTCAGACCCCAGTCACTCACACTCCAGGGTTCAGACACATTTTTACTATAAAAATTTCATGACTGTTTCAGGACTTTCAAGTCAATTTTCATGACCTAATGTTTCATGTAATGTCTACGTTTATGTGGTAAATAATAAGAAAAACAATGAACGTTTAAATTTATTACAGCATATCATAAAACACGCAACAATCTCTTTAGTTTGAATTTATTTCCATATCTATGTAAAATGGATGATGCTTGCACAGCAATGATTATGTGCATGGTTTCCGCTACATTCATTCTTCCATGGCGCGGCGCTACGCCAAAATTAATCCCGCCACGGCTACATTACAGCTTCTTATTCAAAACATTTTTGTATTTTTTAATACCCGGTTATAATCACACCAAAACGTATTATACGGTAAGTGAATTACAACAGCGCAAACTTTTCTGTAACCGTAGTAGTGCTGAGCGCTGTTTGTTTAACTCGTTAAGGTTACGTGCTGACTGACTGACTGGCTGACTGACAAGCAAGCACTACGTATAGCCGTTTCACTTTACTTCAGGACCCATTAATATCGATCTGTAGGTCTATTAGAGACATTCACAAATATACCTAGCAAATCTTATAAACGTTGAGACATAATTGTTACAAAAACGCACTAAATAGCACTTCAGCAGTGTTTATTTGAGAGCGCACAAGAAGATCTGCGCTTGAGCAGCGTATATTTGAGGGGGCGTGCAAGAAGTTTTGGTCACGAGCAGAGGAAATTAGCGCGCAAGCACAGAGATGCTCGTAGGCTATTACATAAATGCGATCTCGACTTTTAACACTGCGCTCACGACATTTGTCATTGAAATACACCACAGGGAGTTGGTAGATCTGAGTAAAAAAGGCCTGCCGCCACAGCTGGAAAAAATCCTAGAGGAAACACTGATGTGAGACCATGTTTTTGGCCAAGAAAAGAAGTAAAAATAACTAACCAGTATACAGACACTTGTCAAACTAATTGTAGATAATGTTAATAGTTTGTTAAACTAGTAATAGTAGGTAAAACTACTTCCATTGTAAAGCCGCGATCAGACTGCACTTTTGACTCCATAGACTTCCTTTCATGGGCATGCGAATGCGGCAGACCAGAAACGCAAGCACGTTTGACGAGTTTCACATTTCACTGCATTCAAAAGTTCAAGCTTGGTGAATTCTTACTTTCGGAATCACATCAGGTGGCTGGGTTAGACCAATAGAAGAACATTTAAATACATTTTAAATATGAAGCAATCGCTCACTTTTATTAACGTCTAATCATATTGTTTAATACCACCCCTTTTCGCAGCACCATATGACAGAGTTTAGCAAATAAAGCTCTGCTAAATGTCTGCTAAATGACGAAATGTAAATGTAATTTCCATGACTTTGCCAAATCCTTGTGGGTTTTTCTGGATTTTCACAACTTTTCCAGGCCTGGACAATGCCATGTCAAAATTCCATGACTTTTCTAGGTTTTCCATGAACGTATGAACCCTGACACTCACTCACTCACTCCCTCCCTCACTCCCTCACTCACTCACTCCCTTCCTCGCTCACTCAATCACTCACTCACGCACTCCCTCCCTCCCTCATTCACTCACTCCCTCACTCCCTCGCTGACTCAATCACTCATGCACTCACTCACTCCATCACTAACTCACTCACTCACTCAATTACTCTCACACACTCACTTACTCCCTGCCTCCCTCTTTCTCTCCCTCCCTCCCTCACTCACGCAATCACTCACTCACTCTCGCAATCAATCACTCACGCACTCACTCACTCACTTCCTGCCTCCCTCCCTCCCTCACTCACGCACTCACTCACTCACTTCCTGCCTCCCTCCCTCCCTCCCTCCCTCCCTCACGCAATCACTCAATCAATCACTCACTCACTCTTGCACTCAATCACTCACACACTTACTCACTCCCTCCCTTCTCACTCTTTCACTCACTCACTCACTCCCTCTATCACTCACTCACTCACTCACTCACTCACTCACTCACTCACTCACTGACTTAATCACTTACTCACTCCCTCACACACTCACTTACTCACTCACTCACTTAATCACTTGCTCACTCACTCCCTCACGCACTCACTCACTTAATCACTTACTCACTCACTCACTCCCTCACGCACTCACTCACTTAATCACTTGCTCACTCACTTACTCACTCCCTCACGCACTCACTCACTTAACCACTTACTCACTCATTCCCTCACGCACGCACTCACTCACTTAATCACTTACTCACTCATTCCCTCACGCACTCACTCACTTAACCACTTACTCACTCATTCCCTCACGCACGCACTCACTCACTTAATCACTTACTCACTCACTCCCTCACGCACTCACTCACTTAACCACTTACTCACTCATTCCCTCACGCACGCACTCACTCACTTAATCACTTACTCACTCACTCCCTCACGCACTCACTCACTTAACCACTTACTCACTCATTCCCTCACGCACGCACTCACTCACTTAATCACTTACTCACTCACTCCCTCACGCACTCACTCACTTAACCACTTACTCACTCATTCCCTCATGCACGCACTCACTCACTTAATCACTTACTCACTCACTCCCTCACGCACTCACTCACTCACTCACTTAATCACTTACTCGCTCACTCCCTCACGCACTCACTCACTTAATCACTTACTCACTCACTCCCTCACGCACTCACTCACTTAATCACTTACTCACTCACTCCCTCACGCACGCACTCACTCACTCACTCACTTAATCACTTACTCGCTCACTCCCTCACGCACTCACTCACTTAATCACTTACTCACTCACTCCCTCACGCACTCACTCACTTAATCACTTACTCACTCACTCATTCCTTCACTCACGCACTCACTCACTTAATCACTTACTCACTCGCTCCCTCACGCACTCACTCAATCACTTACTCACTCACTCCCTCATGCACTCACTCACTTAAACACTTACTCACTCACTCCCTCACGCACTCACTCACTTAATCACTTACTCACTCACTCCCTCACGCACTCACTCACTCACTCACTTAATCACTTACTCGCTCACTCCCTCACGCACTCACTCAATCACTTACTTACTCACTCCCTCACGCACTCACTCACTTAATCACTTACTCACTCACTCATTCCTTCACTCACGCACTCACTCACTTAATCACTTACTCACTCGCTCCCTCACGCACTCACTCACTTAATCACTTACTCACTCACTCCCTCATGCACTCACTCACTTAAACACTTACTCACTCACTCCCTCACGCACTCACTCACTCAACTTCATCTTATTCTGCTTCTTCACTGGATTATTTTTTCTTTCATGTTTCTGTGTGTGTGCGTGTGTGTGTGTCAGGTATCCTAAGGTGATGACAGATGATGCTGTTACAGCGGTGAGGCGGTGGCTCGCAGCAGGCACACAGATTGAAGAAGGTCTGTTTTTGTAGCTCCTTCATTTTAAAAAATGCATTTTTGTATACAAGTTATAATTGCCTAAAATTGTAAGTGGATAATATTATTATTAACATTACCAAGTAATATTATCAACTTCCAATGTTAACCAATGGCAGTCAAATCAGCTGATTTGACACTGACACTAACTACAGTTGCCTTGAACTGTGCCGAAGCCTAATTGCCTTTATTAGTCTGGGGACGCCACAGCGGAATGAACCACCAACTTATCCAGCACGTTTTTACGCAGCAGATGCCCTTTCAGCTGTAATCCATCTCTGGGAAACATCCACACACACTCATACACACACACACTCAGACATTGCGGACAATTTAGCCTACCCAATACCCCTGTATCGCATGTCTTTTTAACTATGGGGGAAACCGGAGCAGCCGGAGGAAACCCATACGAATGCAGAGAGAACATGCAAACTCCACACAGAAACGCCAACTGCGCCGAGGTTCGAACCAGCGACCTTCTTGATGTGAGGCGACAGCACTACCTACTGCGCCACTGCATCGTCTCTCAATAAAACTTTAAAGTTTTATTTTAAACAGTCATTTTTAACTCTATTTATCATTACGGTTTATTATTTTCCTTACAATAACATTTGTTCCCTATGTATTTACTTCTGAGGACACCGACCTGGACAGATTGTTGTGCATAGATTTAGTTTTTTATAGTTTTAAAACTTTATAACCATTGGTTTATTTTCCTATTTTAAAGAAAGTTTATGTTGGAAAAAAGTGTATGAATACAAGTCGAGCTCACTTGTTTTTACACAATATTTAAAATATGTTGCTAAGAGGGAAAAAAATCTAAAATATATACGTTTTTTAATTATTAAATGTATAAAATTATAAAAAAAATAAAAAAAATTGATAGAGCAAAAAAATCTTTTCCATCTGGGCCATTTAAAAAATTCCTCAGCCTTTATCCCTTTACGAGTCTAAAATTTAATTCATAATGGTCTTAAAGTCTTAAATTTACCCCTGTATATTTCGACTAACAATAGTGCTTAATTGTGGATTTAATTTCATTTTAAATGCATTCATTATTGATCTATTTTGTACAGTTTTAATTCAGTCTTAGTAAATAGTGAAAAAACCTGTTCAAGTATTTCTGTGTATGATGCCTTTATGAAGCAGAATATGAGTGAATTTACTTATTTTGACTGTTTTTTTTTTTCAGAGTCAGTGTACACGGGCTATGAGGTGGATGATGACTGGTGTTTGTCTGTTCTTCAGTCCTATCAGACAGACAGAGAGACGCTGTTCCCCTGGAGCGTCGGTATGACACACACACACACACACACATGACACACACAAACACAACAGACAGCTGAGCGTCTGATTTTCTGTTTCAGGTGAAGATATGACGCTCGAGGGCAGACGGCAGCTCGGTTTATTCTTGGTAGGTTGTGAAAAATATCTTTGCATTTATTAATTCATTCATTGTTTGTTCTGTTATTATTTTTGGCGTTCATTGTTTCATCTCATTCTTTTATTCGAATAAAAGCAATAGAAAGAAAATAGCAATAAAAATTTTTGCTATTACTTTATCTAGTTCATATTTTAGCATAATGTTTGTTCTTTATATCAACTCCATATATTTGTGTATTATTTCTCGTTTTGGTTCTATCAATCATTCTGTAGTCTGTCTGTTCTTATATTTTTTATTTCCATCCGCCATTTATTTCTTTTATTTGTTCTTTGTTATTTATCCATTTTTCTTCGGGCACAATATAATGTGTTCATTTTGTTCCTTAGTTTGTCTGTTGTTTGTTCACTTTATCATCCGTTTGCGATTCACTCTAATTTCAGTTCACTATTCACTCAGTTTACCTCACTATTTTGGCTAGAATAAAACAGATTTTAATTTTTTAAAAAACATTTTAAGGTCTAAATTATTAGCCCCTTTAAGCTCTATTTTTCCCGATAGTCTACAGAACAAACCATCATTATACAATAACTTGCCTAATTACCCAAACCTGCCTCGTTAACCTAGTTAAGCCTTTAAATGTCACTTTAAGCTGTATAGAAGTGTCTTGAAAAATATCTAGTCAAATATTATTTGCTGTCATCATGACAAAGATAAAATAAATCAGTTATTAGAAATGAGTTATTAAAACTTTTATGTTTAGAAATGTGTTAAAAAAATCTTCTCTCAGTTAAACAGAAATTGGGGGAAAAAATGAACAAGGGTCTAATAATTCAGGGGGGGCTAATAATTCTGACTTCTAATAATTCTGAACTGTACATCCATATATACATATAAATATATACAACTAGTACATGTTTCTAGTATGTTTTTGTCAGCAGTAAAATGTAACTAATCACAAATAC
Source organism: Danio rerio (assembly GCF_052040795.2). Classification (NCBI taxonomy): domain Eukaryota; kingdom Metazoa; phylum Chordata; class Actinopteri; order Cypriniformes; family Danionidae; genus Danio; species Danio rerio. The sequence continues at coordinate 10,827,751 of NC_141036.1, read as the reverse complement.
TCAAGATTACTGTAAATGATTAGTTTCTAATTACTTTTTTTGGTCCAACTTTATATTAAGTGGCCTTAACTAATATGTACTTACACAGGAATTAATAGTTTGTTACAATGTACTTATTGTGTAAATACATGTATTTACTGTGTACTTATGCTTGATTAAATGCATATATGTAATTACATCTGTAATTAACTTTTGTAATTACATTTGTAAATACTTTGTTGACTATTCCTTACACCTTAACCCACACTTAAACCTACCCATGCCACCAAACCTGTCCATAACCCAACATCTATCCCAACTCAAAAGTGTTCTCAAATACATTATAAGCACAGTAAGTACATTGTATTTATTTTTTTGATGTAAGTAAATAGTAGTTAAGGACACTTAATATAAAGTGGGACCCTTTTTTTTTTTTTTAATGTGCAATTTTACTGTGGGAATGGCTGACGTGAAACTGACGTTTCAACACTGTCAAGATCACGAAGCGCAAGTGTTTCGAAACTCCACTGAAGCATGATCCCAATCACCCAGGTCACATGACCAATGTGTTTCGAAACACCTAAGTCACGTGACTGAAGCGTTTCAACGTATCTGTCATTTCAGAAGCATTTCGAGACCTGGCGACTCTGCGTTTGACTGACAGGGTTGGGAAAAAAAGAAAACACTATCACAAAATGTTCATTCGGATGTCAGGCCAATGTTAAAACAAAACATGCTACAAATAAGACCTATAGCCACATCACCCTGGATTCGAACCCTTTATCTTGGCATGCTTGTCAGCAACTTCTACTGCTTCAATAAATCACTTGAAAGCTCAGCTCTACAACGTGGGGTTTAATACCTTCATTTGCTTAACTGTTTCTTTGCTGAAGGTGTTCCAGAGCAATACAAAAAATGGCCACTAGGCGTTCCTGTAGAATGGGGTTTCAAAACGTTTAGAAGCTTCAACACATTTGTTTAGACTGTTTCAGTGTTTCATAAAGTTTTGCTTTGATTTGCCCACCACTACTTTTTACTTGACTGCATTTTTAGTGCTGTATCGATACTTTTACCAAACTATTTTCCTTTATTCTGCACTCACTAGTTTATGTTTGTCGTTTCTTGTCTGTGGTGATTGGCTCAGTAATCAGTCCTGTGATTTCCATCCAATCAAATCGCACACAGAAACCTAGCAACAGACAGACTGACCCTCAGGACACATAAGCTTCACATTTTACAGAATGTTACGTTTTCAAACACATGCACAAATTGCATTACGCAGATTTCGCTCCTCATGTAAAGGGATCTGCCTGCTTTCAATTAAAAACAGTCTTAACAGGAAAATGGCTAGTGGTGGGCAAAGCAAGGCTTCATGAAACACTAAAAAAAGCATATAAAAATATTCGAAAAGCAAATGTGTTGAAGCTTCAAAACCCATCTCTACAGTGACACCTAGTGGTCATTTTATGTATTGCTCTGGAATGGCTTTAGCAAAGAAACAGTTTGAAGATTTACACTCCACACTGTAAAACTGAGGTTACAAGTGATTTGAAGCGGAGAGAATTCCTAAATAGCATGCAGAAAAAATGGCTGCGTCTGAAATCGCATACTTCCATACTATATAGTATGCTAAAAACAGTATGCAAGCCGAGTTCATAAAATTCGAAAAACAGTTTAAGTACCCGGATGATCTACTACTTCCGGCGAGATTCTGAAGTGTGTATGCGAAGCAGGCTGCAATATCCCATGATGTTGACCGATGTTTTGAATCGCTTTAAAGTGATTCGAAAACCAAGTCACATGACTAGTCACGTGACCCAGGTGTTTCAGATCATGCTTCGGTGCAGTGTGTTGAAACACTTGTGCTTCAGGATCTCGACAGTGGAGAAAAGTTTCACATCAATTATTCCTACTGTAAGCTACTTTTTTAACTGTATAATTTTCACTGTAACATTTTCAGTGTAACAATCCCTATTCGCGCGTACTTTTCGAAAGTCTCCTTTTTCTTTTAGTATTTACAAGAGATGCCTAATACATTTTACATTCACTCCAAATGTTTGGGCCAGTAATGGTGCTTTTACTCAAGTGTGATTTTTCAGTACTCTTACCACCACTTTATTTTTGCCATGAATTCTTTTATTCAGATTTTCCGAATTTTCCATGTTAACCTAGCGTCATCTGTTTGTATTTCACTCAGGCACGGAAGTATATGCGAAACTTTGAGACGACGCACTGCACTCCCCTCCCCATTTCTGAGTTCAGGCCTCCATGGAAACTGTAGAGGCGCTGAGAAAGAGCACTGGAGGTCAAAGGGAAACACACAGACACACGCCGGTACTCAGAATCAGATCTACAGGATGGCAGGGAGCAATTTAGCAGTAGTCATTTGTATAAATGTGACCTGGTTATTCGTTTATGTTTTGTCGGCATGGTTTGATAGAGGCGTTTTAAATTATTGGTTGTGCTCTTCCTGCACCGCAGTAGATGTTTAACGTGAAAATGAGGGTCAGAAACGTGTGGACGCTCAGGTTTGACATCATGTTTGTTTCTTTTGAGAGACTCAGTGATGGGACAGATGATCTCTTGCCTCTTTCTCAGTCTGTTTTCCTTTTTTTAATTGATTTTGTGAAGCACTGTAATTATGAACAAACCGTATCGTCAAACAATGTTCTGAATGTTATATTACATATGAATATTAAATGAAACCTGGGGATACTTTTTTTGTGGTTGAATTCCTCTATATAAAGTCATTATTTGTGTTTCACACACAAAATAAAAGTTTGTTATTGTAAATGAAATGGTGTTGATGTATGTTTCTTGAAAATGCGACTAATCTACTATTGACCATTCTATATACTTATGATTTAGAGTTTGAGTTAAATGTATTTAATTTAATTCTCTAAACTGTGGATGATATTTTCACATTTAAAATGAAACCCTAAGCCCTGCTGCATTGTATAAACCAAAAAGTTTTTTATATATAAAATAAATAGGTGAAAGTAATCAATATTTGGTGCAATAACCTTAAATTTTCACTCAACACTGATTTTCAATTTAAACATTTGTTATTTTCGTTATCTGAAAAAAGTAGTCCTCTAAGTGACGGTAAGTACATTTACATGGACATAAGTCATCTGATGGCGAGGCAGTGGCGCAGTAGGTAGTGCTGTCGCCTCACAGCAAGAAGGTCGTTGGTTCGAACCTCGGCTCAGTTGGCGTTTCTGTGTGGAGTTTGCATGTTCTCCCTGCCTTCGCGTGGGTTTCCCCCACAGTCCAAAGACATGTGGTGCAGGTGAATTGGTTAGGCTAAATTGTCCGTAGTGTATGAGTATGTGTGTGTGTGTGAATGTGTGTATGGATGTTTCCCAGAGATGGGTTGCGGCTGGAAGGGCATCCGCTGTGTAAAAACTTGCTGGATAAGTTGGCGGTTCATTCCGCTGTGGCGACCCCGGATCAATAAAGAGACTAAGCCGACAAGAAAATGAATAAATAAGTCATCTGATTTTACGATTAGGGCAATACTCTAAATTAAGAGTCTACCATGTAAACAGCACTATTCGATTGATTTAATTCAAATAAAGTCATAATCGAACTTAACAGAAATTTGACGTTAAGTATGTCAATTTCAGTTGCATTATTGAAATGCAGTACAGACATGTAAACACAGCAATCAAACTGTTACCATCATGTAGGATTTTCGCCACATTTTGTGACGATAGTCCATACACGCATGACTGTTTGACACTATTCTTGGCACCTGCCAAGTTAAGGTCCAGTTAAGGTAAGGACCACAGACACCCACATCGCGAAATGCTAAGTGTTTTTCCCCATATGACGTGCGGTATCAAATTCCATTAAAACAACACTCTTCCTGCAGTTCAAACTCGCTTCCATATCTTGGTTGTCACATGGGCATGCATGAAATGTTCCGGAATGAAAGTGAAAGCTAAACTGCAGTTAAAGTTGACAAATTACAACTCAAACACCAGAAATTACATGAAACTCCGGAGGAAATGTGGATAGCGTGGTGACACAACAATGTTAATCGAATTATGTGCTTTAACATGTAAAACGAGATCAGGAAAGGAACATTCAAAAAGCAACTCCTCTAAACACCTTCATCAATTTATTGTCTTCCGATTAAGGTAAATCATTTGATTACTGATGTCCATGTAAACGTAGTCACAGTTTTTATTTGAAATTTGGAAAAATAAATAAATAAATTTTTATTTATTATATTCTGTATATATTTTTTGTTTTCATTTAAATTAATATTCAATATTTAATTTTAAAAAGTAGCAAATTTATACACATAATTTGTTTATTTTAACTAATAACTCATTATACAAAATGTAGTATATTTATTTATTTACATAAATAAATATTTTGCGAATGGCAAACTACATTTGGTTTGTTTGCCAAAAACTTAAAATAAATTTTCATGCATTTTATGTATATAACGTCCTCTTAAAAGTAATAAAATGCTACATATAATGTTTAATGGAAATTAAAAGTCACAATACAAGAAAATTCATAGCTATTTAATTTAAGATAAATTTTTATTCAAGCTTCCCCACATTATTGTTTACTAGGCATGACTGACATTGAACACAAAGGAACGAATTTCAATGGAAAAATTCATAAACGATACAAAAAAAAAGCATGAGGGTGAAATGTTACATCATCTTGCTGAAGTTCTCTATAGCTTCCTTCACCTTCTGCAGCTCTGCTTCACTCTGCCTCAGCTGGAAAATAAAAGCAGTTTTTCCTCAAACACTGGTATAAGCTGTAATCCAAGCCCATTTTCTCTCCTCTCCTCTTCTGTCATATTTACCTTCTCAGCATCAGCCTCCTGCACTTTCACAGGAACTTTCTCCTTGTAGTCGTTCTTTGTCATCTTTTCCTTCATCTTCTCCATCTGTTTCTCCAGCTCGCCTTTCTTGGCCGTCAGTTTCGTGACCTCCTTTCCCAAGTCAATCAAACCCTGATTCAGAGGAGGAAAAAAAAATAGGATTTACAGAAAAAGCTCATTACACTCATTAAATGTGAATCTGGAGGCGGTGAAATCATTTCCTGACACAAAGCCATAGCAGATATTTTTGTAGAATGATATTTAAATTTAGTTTATCTCCTCATTTCCGAATGATTCACTTCGGGGGTATTTGGCAGCTGTGGTGCAGATTATGAATCCCACAACAAACTCCTTCAGGTGCATTAGTGCTAGTCTAAATGCTTTCATGTGATCCAGCAAGGCTCAGTAAGAGTTTAATAACCTTCAGCATGAGGTTGACAGTGCATTTATCTGAAGCGATGGCCACCGCACAGCCTTGTGGGATAGCGGCATCTCCGACCACAGAGTGAACGGCCTGAGAGTAGGACAGGGTCTGGATCTGAAGACTGTATTTCTGAACCAGAGCGGCCGTTTCGGAGTCGATACACTGCAGGAAACCTGAACAGAAAGAAAACATGCACACGCTACATTAGTGTCTTAAAGCAAAATAGTAAATGATTGAGGCTCAAGCATGTATATATCCAGCAGTTTACATGTGTTTGTTGCCAAATTACAAACATGCATGGCAAAAGTTCACAATATACAGGTTAAACTGATAAAGACATTTAAACAGACCTTATGCTTCATTGTGGTGGCACTGAATGAATGTAGAATCTGTATATCCTGCATTTTGCATTCTGACAAGCTGTGAACTAGGCTGCACGTTTCAGAGAACTGCTCTTTTCCCTCTTCCTGCCTCTCCCATTTTTAAAATAAGAGTCCCAGATAAATAGTGTGCTTAATACAAGCTTAAATCAATTAAAAAATAATAATAAAAAAAAATGTGGATAAATGCTTTCATGAAGATTAACTAAGATTGTGTTGAATCAAATGCTTTTCAAAATGTAAAAAAAGGATATGAGCAACTACCTAAAAAAACTATATTAATAAACAATTCTAATAAGACCAACAGTAGATTTGGACCCTCTTTTCTGCATTATTTGTAATTTCATTTACAAAAAAAATACATTTAGTGCATTTCTTGACTGCACAAAATGGTGGAAAATGTCAACTCTGTCATTGTCAACTCTGTTTAAATCAGGGGTCTTAAACTCGCGGCCCGCGGGCCATTTGCGGCCCTCAGTGCAATATTTTGTGGCCCGCGCCGACCGCTGTACACTGACAGAATCTATCCGTACACAGCGGTCACTGGCATTCCCCGCCCGCCGTGTAAACAAAGGGGCGGGGATGCCGGTGACGTCACCACGCACCCCGCTTCTTTGTTAGACGCTGTGACGGGCGGGAAGTGACGGGAGGGAACTCGGGCCGGCCAGAACCAAGGTAAGCTGTTCCCGCCCCTGCCTGCCACTTAGCTACCTATCTGCAGCCTGCCACCTACCTAGCTACAGCCTGCATCTTATATATATTATAGGTAGATACAGACTGATGTGACTGGAGTGGGGTCGGGGTGTTTTATTTATACATATATACGCCTTTTTTTTAGGTGAGGGCAGGCACGTGCACACATAGGGCTCATCCTGTGCAGTGCACATGCCCTTTTTAGTCTTGGATAGAAAGTGCCCTTCCAAAATGATCAAAAGTGCCCCCGTGACGCGGCACACCTTCGGTCCCGCCCTTCAGTAGGCGCGACAATACCGCTCTTGAGTACTCGCGCGACAACACAGCTGATCAGTACGCGCGCGATAACACCGCTCTTCAGTACGCACGCATCCACTCTGCAGATCTGCACCAATCACCCCCCCCCCCCCCCCCCCAAGTTCCATACTGAAGGTCTCAAGTGCTTCCGCTCTAAAGCCAAATGTGGTTCAGATTTGTGAGAAGAAGCGCTGTCAAGTCTCTGGCAGCAAGAAGTAGGCAAAAGATGCCATGTTCAGAAGAACTGTTCATAATCTTCACTCAATGTTCTATTAATGTTCAGGACACTTCATGTTTAGAAGAAATAATTAAAACTGTTAATAATGACATTTGAGGACTATTTTTTGTGAAATCCCTTATGCGGCCCAGCCTCACCCAGACTTTGCCTCCTGCGGCCCCCAGGTAAATTGAGTTTGAGACCCCTGTTTTAAATCATTCTCAAACCTTTTAAATAACTAACAATTATTGACACAATCAAATGTTCCCTGTCACATTAAATCATTTGGCATTGTTTTACATTAATAATGGAATCAGTTAAAAAAAGGAAAAATAGAAAGATAAATGCTTTCATGAAGATTAACATTAGATTGTGTGGAATGATGGTAATGCTATTCAAAATGTAAAAATAGAAGATATGAGCAACAACTTAAAAAAAACTATATTGATAAACAATCTAATATCAGAAAGACCAACAGTAGATTTGGACCCTCTTTTTTTCTGCATTATTTGTAATTTCATTTACAAAAAAATACATTTAGTGCATTTCTTGACTGCACAAAATGGTGGAAAATGTCAACTCTGTTTAAATCATTCTTAAACCTTTTAAATCACTAACAATCACTGACACAATCAAATGTTCCCTGTCACATTAAATCATTTGGCATTGTTTTACATTAATAATGGAATCAGTTTAGAAAAGGAAAAATTGAAAGATAAATGCTTTCATGAAGATTAACATTAGATTGTGTGGAATGATGGTAATGCTATTCAAAATGTAAAAATGGAGGATATGAGCAACTACCTAAAAAAAACTATATTGATAAACAATACTAATGAGACCAACAGTAAAATGGTGGAAAATGTCAACTCTGTTTAAATCATTCTCAAACCTTTTAAATCACTAACAATCACTGACACAATCAAGTTTTCCCTGTCACATTCAATCATTTTGCATTGTTTTACATTATTAATGGAATCAGTTTAAATCAGGGGTCACCAAACTTGTTCCTGGATGGCCGGTGTCCTGCAGGTTTTAGCTCCAACCCTAATCAAACACACCTGAACAAGCTAATCAAGATCTTACTAGGTGTACTTGAAACATCCAGGCAGGTGTGTTGAGGCAAGTTGGAGCTAAACCCTGCAGGGACACCGGCCCTCCAGAACTCCAGTGCCCCCTGGGTTAAATGATACATTTAGTGTATGTCATCACAGTTTACGGAAAATCTATGGAAAAATGCTTAAAGAGCCCATATTATGGGTTTTTGAAAATTCCCCTCCATGTAGTGTGTAACACAGCTCTAAGTGAAGTGAAGTATCCAGCTAAGGCTTAAATCTGTTAGTGTACAGTGTTTAAAACTGTTGATTCATCTATAAAAGAGTCGACTCATAATGCTTCAAACGAGTCGCCTTGATACCGATTCATTAGGTGTTTCGCCATGACGTATGAACGAAACCAAGTTATTCACGTGCACGCGCAAACCCGGGAGATTTCAAACCTGAGGCCCCGCCCTCTGACGCAGAAACGCAGACACACACACAAACACACACCCACAAACACACACACACACACACACAAACATGCCGGTCGATTGAAGTCACACTGCAGATGGATATATTGAGTCTCTACCCAAAGATGAAACCACAGCATTATAGCCAAGCAGTTGGAAACTACTGGAAACTACATGCTACAAAGAATACTTCATCTGAGTTTGTTAAAGGAAGGATCAGTAAAGAGTAACTTACTGATGGACGTCAGGATGGATTTTTCTTCCTCCATTTCTCAAGTGTAAGTACGTGCGATTAAAGTTGCCTCGTTGACTCTAGCTTGCAAATGTATTTAGTTGTGATTTGTTACTTGTAACCGCGTGTACTGTATCAGGTTAACTGGCTATATTCTCTTATCGCGTGCAAAGTCACGTTAAAAACGCGACGCGTGCTGCTTTGTTAACGGAGCTCCGTGGACGAGGAGTAGTGTGTGTATCTGTGTGTGCGTGTGCGCGCGCTGTCGTCCGGAGGTGTGTGTGTTTGTGTGTGTGTGTGCGCGCGTTGTCGTCCGGAGCAGGGTTAAGTGCGTGTGTGTGTGAGTGTGCAATATGTGTGTGTGTGTCTGTGAAAAGAGCAGAGTGAGAAGCTGGGAGATCTCAACTGTTTTTGGAGTTTTTGTTCAATAAAATAGTTGTCTGTATTTTCAAGTCCATAGTCTGTATTTACATTGACCCACTGGCAGCTAAACTCCACGCCTAAACTATCTAGCCTGTATGAAATGTGATTACTTTTATATTGCTGATTAGCTGTTTGGCATTTCACTCTCTGACTGAAGGCAGTCGACCAATCGCAACAGACTGTCATTGGTCCAATCAGCGCAGATTAGCTTCGCGTTAAGGAGGGGTTTGGGAACAAATGAATCACTGGACGATTCATACAGGAGTCGCTGGGATAATTAGGTAAAAATAAATGCAGATTATAAGACCATGAAAGTGTTTTTTGACCTTGCATGCATATTAGACTGTTGTTGGAGACCCTTACAACCAAAATATGACCCTATTTCATGTATAATATGGGCTCTTTAAAATGTACATGTAATTGTGCACGTGTATAACCTAGTCACACACATACCTAGATTCCTAGTTCTTATAGGTATTGACTGGTCCATCTCTAGTGGACTCTACACTACACTACCTGACAAATGTCTTGTGGCCTTTCCGAGTTTTAGGAACAACAAATAACTTGACTTCTAGTTGATCATTTGGTATCAGAAGTGGCTTATATGAAAGGCAAAAGCCTCTAGATTACGCTTATTTTACCAAAATTAAATATGATCATGCCTTGATTTTGAATTATTTCATTAGGACAGTAAGGTCTGACTTTGCTCACACAAAAGTCTTGTCATTTAACAGAAATAATGTACAGTATAGAATATAAAGTCATGCTGCAATGGAAAAATAATTAATATTGTGTATGACTCCCATGAGCTTGGAGGACCGCATCCATCTCTGCAATGACTCAAATAACTTATTAATAAAGTCATCTGGAATGGCAAAGAAAGCGTTCTCGCAGGACTCCCAGAGTTCATCAAGATTCTTTGTATTTATCTTGAATGCTTCCTTTGCCATCTTACCCCAGAAATGCTCAATAAGGTTCAAATCTGGTAATTGGGCTGGCCAATCCTGGAGCACTGTGACCTTCTTTGCTTTCAGGATCTTTGATGTGGAGGCTGAAGTATGAGAAGGAGCGCTATCCTGCTGAAGAATTTGCCCTCTCCTGTGGTTTGTGATGTAATGTGGTGCACAAATGTCTTGATACCTCAGGCTGTTGATGTTGTCATCCACTCTGCAGATCTCTCGCACACTCCCATACTGAATGTGACCCCAAACCATGATTATTCCTTCACCACTTTTCTACCTTCTACTTTTCCAAATGATCTACTAGAAGTCGAGGTATTATTTGTTGCACTTACAATTGGGATAAACAACAAGATTTTGTCAGGTAGTGTATGTGCCATGAGTACTGTGCAGTGTAGTGTGCGATTTCTCACAGTCAGTCTGTTATGAGTGTGTAGTGCAGTACAGTGTAGTGTGTGATGTCTCACAGTCAGCGCGAGTCTTAGTCAGGTTGTAATCAGCCCTGAGTGAGCGAATGGTTCTGACCACAGACATGACAAACTCCATCTGACGGTCCACATCCTCACTGTGCCAGCAGAACTACAAGCAGAACAAACACAGCAGTCAGAACAGCAAACAGCAGAAATGGTGCACAACACACAGAAACTGTTCATGACGATGTTTTTATTCCAGTCATCTTCATACACCAATTTCAGTGATGAATGATGAAAAAAAAAAAAAACATCATAAAATTCATTATACTGGCACATCAAAGTCTAGAGCATTCACTATCTAAGGATGTTTTTTGTTGGTTTCATCCAAACAAAAAAAAAAGAGGACGCATTTTTTCTGAAGCAGGATTAAATAGAACTATTTCTGAATAATAATAATAATTATATAAAGGAAAAAAACAGGTTTGCTGCACAATTATGCAAACATTTTGTTATTAATACATGTAATAGGCTTGGGAGGTATCCAAATTGTGATACCGTCAAACCTCCTCCCTATTTAACCTCGGTATCCGGTATTACCGTGCTTAATAAAAACAAAAATGACATAAGGCTCAGACAGCGTCACCAAACTGTTGGCTTATGCCAAAACCATTCAGAAACTGAATAACATATATGCGACCTTCACGGTCACCTGTCTGCCTTGTTCGTTTTAGAGATCTGCGTGGGACGCTTTCACACACACACAGAGAGAGAGAGAGAGAGAGAGAGAGAGAGAGCGAGAGCGAGAGAGAGAAAGAGAGAGAGAGAGAGAGAGAAAGACGCACAGCACCACACTTTCTCTCTCTGTGTGTGTGTTTCCGAATAAAGTGCGGGAGCAGTCGGTAACTTGAAAGGGGGCGGTTGCCTGGTCAATGTCGCTCCTGAGCGCGCATGCGTCTGTGTGTGTGTGTGTGTGTGTGTGTGTGTGTGTGTGTGTGTATGTGTGTTTACACATAGAGAGAGAGAGAGAGCACCAAGCGACACACAGCATGCTGTCTTATTTATACACACACACACACACACACACACACACACACCAGGTCACTTGGTGCGCGACTCGCCATTTTACCTCACCTCTCTCTCTCTCTTCCTCCACACTGTCCCGTGAAGACAATCACGCTTACGCATTTTTAGGCATTAAGTAAATAATATTTATAATTTAATACTTGTCTCCTATTTAAGTGCATTGTTTTTTTAAGTCGGTAAAACGGTATTGCAACTGACACCGTTACTATTTTAAGATCCAGCGGTATACCATATTACTGTTTTACCGCCCAAGGCTAACATGTAATATTAAAAAATTGTCTTAATAGATTTACTAAATACATTAGAACAATCATAAATAGATTTACTAAATACATTAGAACAATCATAACTAAACTTCATGTAAAATAAGAGTTTTTAAAAATGTATCTGTTTTGTTTGACAATAACACTGTAAAATTTTAATACCAATAATTATGGGTGTCTTACAGGGATAGTACAACCAAAAATAAAAATTCTGTCATCATTTACTCTCCTTAGGTTTGTTCCAAACCAGTTTGAATATTTATGTTTTGTTGAACCCAAAATAATACATTTTAAAGAATGTTTGAAACCTGAAACCACTAACATCAATAGTAGAACAAACAAATAATATGGAAGTCAATGGTTACTTACTTCCAACATTCTTCAAAATATCTTCTTTTGTGTTCAACAAAACACAAGTGTGAATGATCCCTTTAATTTATTAATTTCTACACAAAACAATCAAACTACATTAGCGGCTGAGATGCAGATGAGGCAACTCAGAATGATGTCATGGCAGTACACGCAGGGCAATTATAATTTACTGTGTGTGTATATAAGATATACAGTATGATACACTCCGCTAATGTTGTTTGTTTGTTTGCTCTTGCCTTTAATAATCTCCCCTAAACTTGTACTATGCACGTGCATCATGCCATTGTTCGTTTTTAGGGGTTTACACGTCTTCAAAAACTTCCACTTTAAGATCAGTTTTCAAATCTGTGTTTTCAGTCCACCTTACTGTGTAAACCAACAGGCAGATTGTATAAAAAAAAAGTTCCCCCCGGCCCCTTAAATGATTCTCAAACTTTAGCACTTCATTCAGAAACAAGCAGCGCATACAGCTGTGGAACTTATATATTTTTCACAGCATTTGCATATAGTTAATGTACGGAGCTCTGCTCACCTCAGCAGTGTCAGGATAGGGTGTGACAGAGATGCTGGGAGGGCTGTCCCGGGGCCTTCTCCTTGGCAAACGCTGGAAGAGCTCTTCAGAAACAAAAGGCATGATGGGGGACAGGAGGCGCAGTCCCACCTCCAGACAGGTGTAGAGGGTCTGTCTGCAGACGTCAGCCTGTTTCTGACCCTCAGAGTCTGTCCTGCTAAACACCGGCTTCACACACTCCTTCAGGACAGACAAAAAACAAGTCACAAGGTTAACAAACAGCACAAATACTATTACTGCATATAATAAGTTAAAGGTGCAGTAGGTGATTGTCTTCAGAAACATTTTTGCTGTGCTGGTTGAAAATCTCTTTACATTCCAATAGTAATGATTAGAATGAATAATTTAAATGTATTTATTTGTATTTTAGTATTCTGGGTAAGGCATAAAACTAAAAATGTTCATTCAATTAAATATTGTCAGGCTGACATCTGCCATAATTCTGATAAGTAGCCCAAACTGTCTGTCAGCAAATGCAGATCTGCCGTTGGAGCGTGCACAAATGCAGAATCAAAACTTTTGCAAATCCTGAATCAATATTGAAGTTAGTTTTGCAAGCTGGAAGAAGGATGACACCATGGCTAAAGTGTTTCTTTTAGTCAGGTAATGATAAGTTTTAAAACAATATCAGTCCCACAAAGCTGATGCAGATTTTGTTGTCATGATTGGGCTATATGCAAAGAAGTGTTGTTCAGCCACTGAAATCTTCCTGTGAAAGATTGATGTGACCATTGTCAATTTCATAAGGACCTTTTACAGCATCAATATTGTAGATTTTCATTTAGTTTAAAAACAAAACTAAATAGATCTATTCTGCCTGTCCTGCTTTACTGAGGTGAAGTTGGTTTTAGATTCATATAATTTTTGAACAATAACAACCTATGACGTGCTCCTTATATCGTTTACCATGCTAATCTGAATATTCGCTCAGAAATAGCATGTACTGCAAGTATGGCTCAATAATAAGTGTAATTCCTGCACGCCGCCAGACAAACAATAAGCATACTGTCTGACAGCGTGTGAGAGAGTGAGATCTAAGTATGCATGAAATATTGCACATTATGACATATTTTTGGTTGGTAAACAACTGTAAAGTGCTAGAAATAATACAGCTTTTCCTTCAGAGTTGTAGACTTTAGGGTGTGTACGCTCATGTTTCAAAAAGGCGTTGCTTTTGACAGCAGGGGAGAGACTGCGTTTCTAAGATATTATGCTAACCGGTTAGGATTTTGACAGATCACCAATCTGCACCTTTAAGGTAAGGTACTGCAGGTGAATAGAGTGTAAATATAAGTATAAATATAAATATATATGTATATGTATGTATATAAGCAATAAACGCCATTTTTTTACACTTGGATATCATATTGGAAATCACTGTTCAGTTGTACCTTAATCTATGGGTAAATTGCTGACATTAATAACATTTAAGAATGTACATTTTAGGCCTAGTACAAAATGAATTTATTCAGTTTCTTTAAAAAATGTGATATAACGGTTATAGAACATTCAGGATGCTGCATGAGCTCAGCATCCCCGGGGAAGAGAGTTGCCGCCAGTGAAGTGCTCCGAGTTTGCTCATTGATTTAGTGAAAGAAGATGAAGCCTTCAACTTCACAAAAATGTATAAAAACGCTACAAAAGTGGACCAGAATAAAATACTCCTGCGTCTGTGAACAAAACACAAATGTAGAAGAGGAAGGCCAGGGAGCACCTTTTTTCCCGCCCTCCACTCCTTCTCTAACAAGCTACAAGTCGTTTATCTAACTAACTTAATCTTACTTATCAAACAAAACATTAATTCGCTCGCTTTTCTTAATAGTATTACTGTAGTAGAATATAGCCTAAATTGGATAGGGCGTTTTGAAAAATAAAATTATAATAAAAAAGTTAACTCAGATTCTTATTATTATTAATCAATCTTTGTATATATTATTCCATACATTTATGATGTATAGTTTTTTTTAACCAATTTCAGATGTTTGACAATGTTAAGATAATATGTTGCATTTTGGCTTGGTTTTTAATTTATTTATTAACTATTTATGGACATAAAATAAATATTTAAAAAAATAACCTGGATTTGAAAATATAGTGTTCCTGGCCTTCACTGAGCTCAAATAATAGTTTAATGTACAAAAAATGTGAATGAACTTGACTGTTGATGTCTTAAATAATAATGTCAAATAACCAACATTTCTCAAAATAGATATATCTCGTTTTGCAACAAAACTCTTCATATATAAACATATAGAATTAAATCACCAAACTCCAGTTGACTGATTAAGGTACAAACTGGAAAAGAAAATGTATAACAAGTTTTCTAAAATGTCATGTTTAAACATGCAAATGAGGTATTATTTAATAAAAGTGTTGATTTACATCCATTTCTAGCACACAAAAATAAACAATGGAAGAAGTCAGGTTTAAATTTCTCTTAAATTCCTTTTTTTGACGCATTAGTCAAAAGGTGAACCTTCAAAAGAATCATATTTGGTAGCTTGAGAGACATTGATATGATATTTTAAAATTATTTTAGAAAATAGATGGGGATAAATCTGTGAAATTTAGTTGTCCAAGAGGAGATTTATGGCTCAGTACAAGAGAAAAAAAATTATATTTAGAACAGAACATTTAAATATATACAATAATTGCAGACAAAAAATAAGTGTCAAACAAAAAAAAAACCTTTTGTAAATTTGTATCTTTTTCTAACATAATTGTTTTTAATAAAAACTTTCAACACTTAACATCTGAAAACAAACAGATGCATAAAAACAGCATTATCAACCTGCTGTGTCACATTTAAGTTAAATATACACACGAAGAAGCCAGAAGCAAGGCTGTGTAGCTAATGTGTGTGCTGTCATTACCAAATAGACGTCACAGAGCTCATACAGCCAGAAATTGTAGATGGCAGTGGTGATTGTGGGAAAGTCGTAGGCCTTAAATCCGCCATCACACAACGCTACTGCTGCGCTCAGGCGAGACAGAATCCAGCGATCAGAGACACTTTCACTTCCACACAGCTGAAAAAAAAACAAACAAACGTGTTCAGAAATGAGCCGAGGATGTAGCAGAACAGAGCAGTCAGATGTAGTGTACACAGTTAGCATGTCCATCACATCCTCCTGTCTCACCTGAGCTTTCTCACAAGGCACAAACCCCTCTCCCAGAGTCCTCATGGCGAACTTCACAGCGTTCCACAGCTTGTTACAGAAATGCCTGTATCCCAGAATCCTGTTAACATCCAGATTAATGTCTCGACCTGAAAGAAATGAGAATTGAAGATGATGAAAATAATACTGTAACCATGACTGTAACCACTGGAGGCACTGATCTGGATGTTCTTGTAATTATTAATAATCATCATCATTATCATCTTGGCTAAGGAAGAAAAAAAAAATGCTTTCCTGTAACTACTGTAGACACTGAGCGGAATGTTTTATTATTAGAATAAGAGTATTAAAAATGTTATAATAGCTATTAATATTATTAATAATAAATCTATACTATATCTATATTACATTGTATAACTATTTAACATCAACTATATTTATTAATAATAACAACAACCACAACAATTATTATTACTAGTGTTATTATTATTATTATCATTGTCATTTATTATAATTCAATTATTTTCATTTGGGGTGAGCAAATAAATCAAATATCTACATTTTATTATAATATCTTTAATGTAGACACTGACATTTTTTTATTACTACACATATTTACAAAAGAACTACAGGGACACGGTATCAAAAGCTGCTATTTGGTACTACACTAACAGATGTGAGGGAATACAAGCTTTTGATTGTGTATTTTTTTATTTTTTTTTACCTTGACTGGTGTATGCACACAGAGCAAATCTAAGCGCATCAGTCCCACATTCTGGAATTCCAGTGGGATAGTCGGATTTCTACAGATCAAACACAGACACAACATGTTACAGGAACGCACAGCAGCAGCTAAAAGGCACAATATCAAAACATTACAAGAGATCATAGAATATGGATTATACCTGTCCCTGTTTGGCTTTCTCAATCTCCAGAGGATCCAGATTACTGTCTGCTAGCTGAGCATAAAGACCCTACACACACACACAAACACAAACACAAATAGGTTTTGGGTTTTAATGTTTTTTATGGGGACCTGCCATAGATCACTATTATTTCATACTGTACAGATTTTACATTCTGTCCTCATCCCCATCCGTAGACCCATCCCCTTACAAAATCTGTCAATTTAATGTGTGTGTATTTGGTCCATGTTTTCATTAAATTGTGTGGAACAAATGTCCCCATAAGTATAGCAATACCAGTAATATTTTTTCTTTTTTTGGTCGCCATGAGCCATTTACTGCATAGTGAAAAAAAAAATAATAAATTAAAAAATGCCTGCTATTGCTATATTAGTGGGGACATTAGGCCTACACAGGGTGATGAATCCTAGAAACACACACAAGCACACTAGATTTATTTTGTGCAATGACTATGGAATCAAATAAGTTTTAAAAGAAATTCAAGCAAAAGACACGATGTTCACATGCGTAGCCAAATTCACGTGCATAAAACCAAATTCACGTGCGTAAAATATTGATTTATATTCACAAAAAAAATTTCACGTGCACAAAATAAAAATACATTTTCATAAAATACGTTTCACAAATGCAAAACACCATTTGCAAATGTATAAGAGTGTACAAAAAGTTTTGAATGTTTAAAACTTGCGAGTTCATCCTGAATGAGAATGTGCAAATCCTCTTTCATGTACGACTCCCCTGGATACGTGTGTGTGTGTATTTTTGAGACTTTCCTGACAGCGTCAGGGCTACTCGTACCTTTCAGCCAATCAGATGAGAGCTGTATTCAATGAAACCAACTCTGCGCTTCTTTTGCGCAGACTGTTCCTCTCCAGCACGGCGAACGGAGAAAACAGCAGTCGCAGTTGCACTTTTTTTTCAATTTATTTATTTATTTGACCATAGCCTTACCCTTTTTATCCATTATTTTGCCGCAGCTCCGCTCTTCTTATTTATTGTCTCGCAGCCCCATGAGCACAGTGTAGCCTACAGGGTTATCATAAGTATCATTCCAGCCACACTTGCATTGCAGCGCTGTTGTGGTCCAGTGGTAAGCACGTTGTGTTACCATGCCCTTAGATCCGTGTCCGATCCTCACCTGAGTTAATATCTTTTTTTTTTTCATTTTTATCGTTAAGACATATAAAACAGTAAGGTTGTTGAACATTTGAAGTTCTAAAGCAGCTGTTTTCTTGATGAAGACTTGATAGTGTCATTAGAAACTGAATGAAAATGAAAAAAAGATATTTATTGATCTTTATTTTTTTTTCAGTTTCATTCAGTTTCTAATGAGTGTGTACATCGTGTCCTTTGCCTGAATTATTATTGAGTCTATTCTGACTCCATAAATGACAGCTTATGTTGCCACATGGTGTAAACGCAAGAGCAGTGGATAATTTACCTCCAGTGATATGCCGGTGATGACGTCCAGAGGGTCGATGACGTTACCAAGAGACTTGCTCATTTTCCTGCCATGAGCATCTCGCACCACTGCATGCAGGTACACCTGAAAACACACCAGATTTACACAACAGTCTGTTAGACTTCCAATCTACAATTAAGAAGCTCCAGAAACTCCACACATACATGCATGAAATATATAGAAATAAAAAGCACACACCTCTTTGAAAGGTAGTTTTCCAGTGAGTTTGAGGCCCATCATGACCATTCGAGCAACCCAGAAGAACAAGATATCATGACCCGTCTCTAACAGTGTGCCCGGGTAGAAGACTCTCAGATCCTCAGACTGACATGTCATAACAAATTACACAATTACTGCAGGTACTTGAATTGAATTGAATTACACAAACAAACACACACACACACACACAGTTTGGTTATGGTTCCTAAATCTGATAGTTGTGCGATATTCTGCAAGTAACATCACTCGTCCAGCCTCTTCACCCTTGTGTATTACCCATATAGAGCAACAAGCAGAGAACACTCCGCAGTTTGACAAATATTGCAGCCGTTGGACAAAATAATGTTGTTTTTTCAGTTGAGAATGTAGTAGTTCAGATTGCAACTATGCAGTTATTTATATAGGATAGTGCCTATTTTAAAATATTTACAATTTCTGAGAGATAGCACGTCTGCAGCCATTAGTCTGTCATTGAGCAGACAGTTGACATTGTCCAACCACAAGATGGCAACAGAGGCCGCACAATAAGCCCTTAGAGGAGGAAAAATATAGCGAAATTTTAAACTACAGCTGATCAAATCATTATAAAACTGGTAAATGACTTTTGAAGTGGATCTCTCTCGTGTACGTTATAGTGCTGTAATTATACCATAGTAATTGTAGTGTGTTGAATGTGAGATGGGACTTATATTAAAGGCCACCTGTTTCTGAGGAGTCTCGTTTTCGCTACTGCAGACTAGTTCAATAAACAGAAAGAAAGAAAAGTTGCCCGCATGCGTTTAGCGTTTTTCCTTATCACAAACACAACAGCAGTCTGGTAGTGATTGCGCTGCTTTGGCTTTTTCAGGGGTAATTATTATATCTCCTGATTGCAATGTAGAAATGCTGTAAAATCTCTGTAGACTGATGGTATTTCATGCGGTTCAGCCTTATAGTCCTAAAATGAGAGGAAAATCACCTGCTGTCATCACCTTAGATGCTACACTAGAGAATTATTCATATACTAGCTCTAAAGTGATGTTAGTGAAGTAGCAACGGTTCCTGCTATTCTGACGTCAGCTGCAGATGTGAATGAATGGTGGAAGAAAGTAGTTCCACATACAATAGGATTATGAGTAGGGGAGTCAAAATTAATCGTTTCTTCGGTGCACCGCAATGCAGACGCAGACAATTCGGTATCGGTTCAGTAATAATCATAACCGATTATTACTGACGTAATTTACCTCATATGTGCTCTGTCGCGAGGGACGCGATCGCGAGTATTTACAACACTCTAACTATACTTAAAACTCATAAACTGTGCACAATTTCACTGTGTGTGTTTGCTGGATCAGTCTTTCACTGACATATACAACAAAAGCCCCTATTTCACTGAGATCGCGAGAATGAAAGTACTCCATTTCTTTCTCTCTCTCTCACTCACTCACACACACACACACACACACACACACACACACACACACACACACACACACACACACACACACACACACACACACACACACACACACACACACACACACACACACACACACACACACACACACACACACACACACACACACACACACACACACACACACACACACAGTGGGCCATTTGACCTGCTGCCGTGGCTTTTCTTCTCCTCTCGGCTGTTTTACAACGTCACTTCTGGATAAAGAAACGAGCGCGTGTCTGCAGAGTTTTCTCCACCGTGTCTATCATACATCAACTGTGAGATCGCCGCTGTCGCCTGCCACTTATCAGTGTCACTCATCTGTGAAGAGCGCAGCGCGCAAGAGCCAATCGCAACCGTTTTTGTTGAGGGTGTGACCAATCAAATAGGTGTAAGAGAACTAGACAAGGATCAGAAATTGAGCTGGATGTTTATATTTGTTCATATTATTTGCTTAATGCTCGTTTTGTTTAAAGTTACAGTTTATATATCTGACTGTATTAAATGACAAAATTGTATTACAAATAATATATAAATATAAATATATTCATACATTGTAATACAAGAACTGCTGCTGTGAAGAAAATATAAAACTGTGTATGGAAAGCACCGTCAATGCACCGTGATGCACCGAGATATCGAATTCAACCGAATCGATGGCATGATAATCGTAACCGAACCGAACCGTGAGACTAGTGTAGGTACACAGCTCTAGTTATGAGACTCTCCATTTATACATATGCCATTGAACTGTTGTATAAATACAATATCACACTTGTAGCAGTGCGGTGTGTGTGTGTGTGTATGTGTATATAAATATGTATATCTTAAAATAACTTTCATTAAAGAATGAAGCAAGACACAGCATATGATTTATCCGACTATTATTACATAAACACTGCATAACACAAGTCAGTTTTTTACATTTTTAAAAAAGATTAAATAAAAAAAAATTTGGAAAATATATAAATTTGCACATTTATAAATTTCAAGCTATTATTAAAAAAAGTTTTAATATAATTTAAAATATAAATGATAAATGTAATATAAAATAAAATCTGCTATTTTTAAAATCTGATATTGATATGGTGTGTGTATGTGTGTGTGTGTGTTGAGTTATTATCTGACCTCATTTGGCCAGCCAAAGATGGAGAAGGGGAAGATCCCCGAGGAGAACCATGTGTCCAACACGTCCTCATCTGAAACACAAACAGACAGAAAGACGCTTTATTGACGCCAGAGGGCAAACACTGACACGAACAAAGCAGGATAAAATGACTAGTTGTAATGAGAGTGTGTGTGTGAGAGAAAGACTCTCACCCTGGCGCAGAGAGATTTTGTCTGCAGTGACATTGAAGCGTTTGGCAGCTTTTTCTCTGGCTTCTTGCTCTGATCTCCCGCTCACCCAATAATGTCCATCCACATCCTAAACACACAAAAGTCTCACTATATGTACGGGTATCCAGACTAGAGACGCCAATAATTAATCAATGACAGATTAGTTCTCCATAAGCCTTTAACTTGATATACCTTATCAACGGTTAAGCGTGGGTTATTTTAACGTGGACAGTTTTGAGATGCGTACATGCAAAACATGTACATTGAATGTAAAAGGAAAGATAAAGTGACAATGCATTAGTTCATTAAAACTCTCCACTACTATGCTTGGAGAAGAACAGAATGAGGCATCAGTTTATCAGTCAGAGTTCTTGTGTCGTGCTGTGTGTTAAACTGCACCACCTTTATTATGAATGGCATTACCAAAAGTTAAATGTGCATTTGGTGATTTTCTATAGAGTCTTCAGATTGTCTTTATCTTTATTATGCTTGTATAAAGTTTCCTTACATCGTAATAGCAATCATTAAATTAAGTGTTCCAGATGTATTTTTATGCATTTTATTATTCTAAGAAAGGAGTTTGTCCAAGAAAAAAATGGCCAATCAAAATGTTTAGTAAAGCGGGGGGGTGTCGCAGGGGCACTTTTGATCATTTTGGAAGGTCACTTTCTATCCAAGACTAAAAAGGGCATGTGCACTGCACAGGTTGAGCCCTATGTGTGCACGTGCCTGAGTCTAAACATTATGATTGGCTGTTCTACCTGCCTGACAAAATATCTAATTGCATAGCTCTGGACACCATATTTGTGCAAAACGTATAACATCATCACTGCGTTCATGGACCGAGTTCAGACAGAATAGCAGACAATCAACAAGTTCGTCAACAAGCGTTTTAAGTTTGGTATTGTATTAATACTAACAAGTAACTATGTTACTAACAGTACTATAAAGTTTTCTCTCGGGTGAATGTTATGTGATGCATTAGAGTGATGGGGTCTAGAGTGCGCTCATGTGTTCAGTAGGTGTGGCTTTGGATGGCTATTTGCAGGGTGGGATGTAAGCTTTCAATGCTATCAGGCTAACATTGGAATTTTCTTAGGCCCCGTTTACACTGGCAGGTCTTGAAGCCCAATTCCGATTTGTTCCCTATATCTGATTTGTTTGCCTGTCTGTTTACACGTTGTTTTAATTGTAACCCATATCCAATTCATGCGTTTACACTTGCCATACAATTTACAATGTCGCACATGCACAAAGGCGGGTTCTAGCATCTGTGCCACACTAGCCACGATGGAAGGAATTGTCTTGTTTTTAGCTCTGCGAAATATGCGAAGCGTAGTATAAGCAGTGAGTGGTTTAGTCCAGATTTACCCCCATGCAGTTTATGTAATGGTATGGCCCTGAACTGTGTAGTTGAAGATGTAGCCTTTGCCTGTGTGCGCACTGGTGTTGGAGAGAATAAAGTTGTTCTATGTGTAGCCCGCAGTGCGTGATTAATAGCGACAAAAAGCAAAAGCTACAACACAAAGTTCGCCTAACTTTAAAATGATTTTGAGGCGAAGGAGCTGGGAAATGGCCGTCATCGCAGCTTGAGCTTATGGTTTATATGCTTTATGATGTCCTCCACCATTCAGAGGAATTTGTGGGTACGAGAGAGTTCTCAGGTGTGGTAGGAGCAAATTTTGGCGAATGTCCACTTTCCTCCTCTGTGTTTCCTCTGATGTTGTTTACAGCATCGGCATCTCCACACACCCTCTTCTTTCTGTCATTAAACCGTGAAGAAGCACCACATTGTCGCAAGTTTAATGATGTACAGAACGGAATGCCACAATAAATCCGATCTACCTGTTTACATGACAGTCGCATTGTCACATATCTGATCTATATCTGATTTATTTCCACATATGAAGGAGGCCTGAAACCGATCTCTGAATATCCGAATGCATGCGGTTTTTTCGTGTTTAAACAGTAATAGAACAGATCCGATCTGTGCCACATATGAGTTCAAGAGTTTACACTTAGCTGATGATTGATAATAAGCTAGTTTGGCATGCTGTCCAGGGAGAGAGCCCCAAGCTCAAAAGATCCCCGAGCCCGGAGCTCCCTCACGTTGCAGGGCAATAGGTAAGTTTGACTCGGGTAGATCTCGAAACCCCCCCCCCCCCCCCTTCCTGCTGCGTAAGGATTGCTAAGGTGTGGTGTTGCAGACAGAATTGAATTTGGTGCTAATTTGGTTTAGTCAATTTACTTAGTCTCATGTTTTTGGGAGTGTGGGAGGAAACCGGAGGACCCGGGGAAAACCCACGCAAGCACGGGGAGAACTGACCGGTTGGGTGGATACCCAAGTCGGAGGCATTTTTTATTTTTTTTTGTTGTGAGGCCGCAGTGCTAGCCACTGGGCCGCCGTGCTGCCCTTTAGAAAAGAGGAGGAGAAGGGGTGGAAGGGGGGATTCTTCAAAACGAAGATGACTAAAGGTAGGGCGTTTGGTTATTTATACTGGGTTAGGAATAGCCTGATTGGTGGTTCGTTCATTAGCTTGACTCGGGGCCAGCCGTGTCAATCATAAGCACGTGATCCTCTCGAAATTAGTGTATGAATAAACTTTACTAAAAAAAAAGAATCGGATTTGGGTCACATTTAACAGGCGGTGTAAAAGGGGCTTTATGGATGTCCTATTGCAACTGGCACATACACAAATTGAACAGGCCTATGTAATACATACATTTTTACATTATATCCATGTGAGATGCAAAAAGTGCAAAGAAGTGGGCAAACAGCTAAATGGTACAAGCCATTAATATGTCATGAATATTTAGGGGCCTTGATGCTGAAAAAAAAGACAGAATTGCAAAATCCAGTCATAAAATTGAAAGTAGTGGTATACTGAACTCTGTAGAATTCTGGATGAATAAATAAAATAAAAATGTATGGTTTTTATAATAAAAAGAAATGCTTTGACTACACCTCTTTGCTCTACACCTAATCGAGTGGCAATTTACACAGTTGCGTATGAATATTAAAAAGCAAGAGAATAATTACATAATTTTTATGAAATCCAACAGTAATTGGGGGCTTAAAAATATTTAAATGCACATTTGTGGTGAAAATAACACTCAATTAAAAATACTTTCTGATATTCGGGCATACATATACATACAGGGATACATGCATCTTTCTCTAATATCCGAGACGGCGCTATCGGCACACATATTAGTCATTACATTTAATCGTTCTATTATCAATCATTGATTCTTGCTATAATCTCACTGGCCTTTTATTTACATAACAATTTACTTTGACTGAAGATCCTTGTGTTTTAAATGTCATTTACACATCCTGCCAAGTCTATGCCACCAAAATAGACATCTTGCATTATTAAGATAATGAACAATTGAATTTGTGAAATCTGACATCCCTAATTTAGACCTCATCCTGCATTCGGCTGTGTGTTTCTGCTCACCTCTCCTGGTTTAACCGCGGGGTCGTTCACAGTCACAAAATACGCTGGTATCCTGTGACCCCACCACAGCTGCCGGGAGATGCACCAGTCCCTGAGACACAACAGAAAAAGTATTACCCTGCACAAACGATTTGAAGTCCCAACAGAACAGAGCTGATCTAAGATTTAGGATGGGTCACCTGATGTTGTCCATCCAGTTGAACCAGGTTTTGAGGTGGTGGTCTGGGATGATCTTGAGCTCTCCATTTCGGACCACGTCTGCAGCCTGTTTTCCCATCTCTCTGCAGTCCACGTACCACTGCGGCTTCAGCAGAGGCTCTACGATGTCTTTAGAACGGCTGAGAAACACAAATACACATATTTAAAAACGTGATATTCTAATGCAACAGCTACAAAGGGGGAAAATCATCTATTCATGACACATTTCTACATCGATTTATGCAGTGTCCCGCCAAATCAATGGTCTGAGACATTTACAAAACTACAACATTACATTTATTACAATACATACAATTATTAATAAATAAATATTATAAAAACAATTATAACATCAAACAATTGCAGGGTATGTGCAGGAATGAGACAGTGAAAATCAATACCTTTTAAGACCTCTTTTAAGACTATTTCTATACATGTTAACCAGTTAAGCTCTGGGGCTATTTGGTGTAATTCCGCCTGAATTTGGCCTTCCGATTTAAAAAGCTTCCCATACCCACATGCAGTGGTGTAAATACAAAAGTTTGGTATTATTTGAAAGGAAACCCTTTGATATTTCATAAAATACAGTTGAAATTGAAAACAATTGTTGTTTATATTGTCTGTGTTATAATAAACACACACAAAAGGCAATTTATATATATATATATATATATATATATATATATATATATATATATATATATATATATATATATATATATATATATATATATATATATAAACTGAAGTTTGGAAATGTGTCTTGGAAAGTTCCAGCACCCTGGAAACAATTTTCTTTCTTTCCAGCAGGTGTCAGCAAACACAGGAAAAAGGATTTTTTTTTTAGAATAATAATTTATTTAAGTGTTATTCTATTCCAACTGCAAAGAGAAAAATGCCATTTTTCTTCCCATACCCTCATACAGTATAATAAATGCAATATTTCAATGTCATTTTACAGAAAACCCTTTGAAATTACAAAAAGAACTGCTAAAAGTGATAAATATTATTATATGTGTTGTCTGTCCTATGATGAACCACCTCAACACAAACCGCTTTTAGTTTTTTTGTTCTAAAGCCTGATTTAGAAAGTGTATAACTCTAAGCCCTGTATTCTCCATCAAACTGCAGATTGTTTTGATTGTTAACAGCATTTGTCAGGAGACACTAGAAAAAAGAATTTAGTTTTTATCATGTAGTATGCAATAATTATGTTAGTTCAACCGAAGGGTGGGAAATCACAACTTTTTTGCTTCTGATCTGTGACTTTTATGCACTCTCTTTTGGACACCCCTCTGCCTGTTTGTCATGCAATATCTCAGTCACTGATTGGCTGATCAAGGCTTGCGATACATCAGCGTAAAGCCGTTAAGTGTAAATAACTTCGTTACAAAACAACAAATATCAAAGTAATGTGTATCAGTTGAAAATAGACATTCTAAGCTTTCACCCAGTAGGTCATATGGTGTTATTGATGCAGACAAACCTCTTAAATCTATAGTTATTCTCCCGATTTCGTCATTTTGGCCCCGGTACCGGGCACGCAGAGTTTAACTGGTTGCCTCATCACGACTTAGGTTTCAACTGGTGATATTTTAACTTACAGTATTTTAAAAAAAACAATGATTGTAAGAAACATATAGTATAGTGAAAAAATGCTAATCCAGCAGGTGGTCCCTATAGACTAGGGATGGGAAGATTAACCGATATGTATCGATACGCGGTCATGCGCGTGCACGATGCGAGTGCATCGGTAGAGCAGCAGAGGATGAATGAAATTTTGGAAGCAAATCGAGATGCATCGGTTTTTGTGAGATGCATTGGTTTTTCCAAGATACAGCTTATATTTTTAATTTAGAATGTATTTTTTATTTATTAACAAGTGTTGTCAACCTGTTTTTGGCGCATAATTTAATCGACCTACATTAAGTATGCCTTAGCAACGGATTTGCGGATGTGTACACTTACACTACAACTCAGTGTATCAGGTGTGCGGATGAAGCTAGTGGAGCGCCCTCAGAAAGCGTGAGAGGCAAAACAAACGTTTTATTCCCCACTGAGTTTTAAATCTAAAGTATGGCAACATTATGGATTTAAGGATGGAGGACTTGACAGGACAGATGCAATTTGCAAAATGTGCCGCGCATCTGTAAATACGCGGGCAGTACGACTAATCTGAAATCTCACTTGAAGCGGCGCCACGGTGTTGTTGTGAAAGTATCTTCCAGTGTTCCTGCATCCCCTGCTTCCTGCACTGCTTCACTGTAGCTACCAGCTCCAAAAGTGGTGAGAACAGCATTGCAAGTTTTTTACCATGCGCAACAGTTCTGCTCGCTCTACGCCAATAACGGATGTGATTGCATTGTTCATCTGCAAAGATATTCATCCTAGTGTCACGGAGAACGAAGGTTTTAAACACCTCCTCCTGTTAATTTTTATTTAATTATAATAATAATATTAATAATAATAATAATGATAAAAATAATGGGTGTTCGGTGGCACAGTGGGTAGTATGACCACCTCACAGCAAGAAGATTGCTGGTTTGTTATATTTTTTATTAGCCTGTTGTTTACAGTGAAAGTGATGTTTCAAAGCAGCATAACACTGCTAGTTCACGACCTTAAGTTTTGAATATTCAGTGGCAAAATATATCTTTGTAAAACTTGTTTTCATAGTTGAAAAGTTAAATCACAATTCTTGTTGTGCAATGGTAAACCTTTATGTTGAAAGAGTGCAAATATATATATATATATATATATATATATATATATATATATATATATATATATATATATATATATATATATATATATATATATATATATATATATATATTTTAATATATATTGCACTTATACATTCTGTTTATCTTGAAAATACTTAAATAATATGTGCTATAGGTTCTAAAATGGCCCTCTACTGTAAACTGACACTCTAGCTCTGAGAGAAAAGCCAGTTTGTAAAAAAGTCATGGTTTGCTTGGTTAATAAATAATCAAACTCATTCAATGGCACAGCATCCTCTTTCACATCATCTCATAAACTTGATCTAATTAGTTAGTGCTGAATTATCGCATTGTATCGTGATGTGGGTGTGAATCGTAATGTGTTGCATCGCAATATGTCACAAATGTATAGCTAATATATCGGATCGTATTCTTTGTATCGAGATGCGTATCGGATCGGCATTATTGCTTAGATGCCCAACCCTACTATAGACCAGGGGTGTCAAACTTAATTCCTGAAGGGCCGCAGCCCTGCACAGTTTAGTTCCAACCCTGCTCCAACACACTTACCTGTAGGTTTCAAACAACCCTGAAGGACTCAGTTAGTTTGATCAGGTGTGTTTAATTAGGGATGGAACTAAACTGTGCAGAGCTGAGGCCCTTTTGGAACTGAGTTTGACACCTGTGCTATAGACAAAGACTATATACTGAATACAAATCACTCATACAGTTGTGAATGGGGAAAAGTGTAACGTCATTATGGCAAAAGAAGCCTCGCCTAGTACAGGAGCCAATCATCGATCGCTACTAGACCGATGACTCTGATGATGATGACTTATGACCAGAACAGAGTTTCTGCATATTTTGTGTGATTCAAAAGTTTAGAAAATAAACTAAAGAGAGACTTGTTTAATTCTATTGTTGATTTTTAATATGAAATGTAATCATAAGCTTGGAGAATTTGATGTTTTTTCATTCAAACAGAATGCCTGAGAGGTGTTTAAAAGATGGGGGCATAAAGTGGCTTGCCTTAAAGAGACTTTGCTATAGAACAGCCGGAATAACGTGATTGCCTGAGGCTGGGGGCTTCAAACTCGGTCCTGGAGGGCCAGTGTCCTGCAAAGTTTAGTTCCAACCCCAACCAGACACACCTGGGCTAGCCAAGAAACATCCTTGCAGCTGTGTTGAGGCAAGTTGGAGCTAAAATCTGCAGGACACCGACCTTCCAGGATCAAGTTTGGACACCACTGCATTAATACAGTAATAAAAAAAATCTATGTGATCTTAAATCTAGCAGGATTTATATACGATTTCATAAACTACACAGCACCCCAAAATTGGCATCTTAAGTAGACATTGTATAATCCAAAATTTAAGACCATGTAAAATAGCATTTAAGACTTTTTAAATACTTTAAGGGCCTTAAATTTCTCTGAAATGGTTTATCAATTCTGTATACTTTTTAAGACCCCACAGACACCCTGAATAATATGTATGTAATAAATTATAAGCTACAACTAGTGATCACATTAATAAATTAAATTTTAAAGTTAAAGAGAGGTTTATTTTCATTTCTAACAATATATTACAGCCCTTACTGCATTTTTGATCAAGTAACTACAGCGTTGGAGAGTAAAAGACCGACACACACAAAAAAACTAAATGTTATTATTTGCATCTTCTTACATGTATTCAGTTGGGGATCTGGTATTTCCAGTTATTCCACAAGGAGGCACTTCATAATCTTAGCTTATATCTGGTGATACACTATGTGATGTTTGGTTGTCACTTTATACGCCACTATCTGTCAAACACAACTTCTTTGGCTTTTAATTAGCTACCAGTCTTTTATCATGTTTTTTTAACGTCGTTCTACAATCCTACCAGACCAGGCCTATGATTTGCCAGTTTATATTGGCTGAAAGTGTGAAACGGGAGTCAGACCTGCAGAGAGGCACCACCATGGGATTGTCTTTAACCTCCTTAAACTGGCCTCTGTCTTTCAGAGCCTGAAGCACAGCCGTTCTCGCCTCAAAGCGCTTCATCCCCTAAAACAGCAGAGATATGCAGATTATTTTATCAACCTGCATTTTAGTCACAATAGATCGTTTAGCTTAGATATTGCAATGTGTGTCTGCAATAGTCACATCACAGGATTTGCAATGTTGAGTTGGGATTATAGTCGATTAACAATTTAGAGTCATTAGCAGTCCTAAAGTAAATGATGAAATAAATCACAGCATGTGTTTGCCTACCAGGAATGGAGGAGGAACGTTGATGAGGAGGCCGTTTTCATCCAGGATGTTGATGAAGGGCAGCTTGTGTCTTTCTCCCACCTCATAATCATTATGATCGTGAGCAGGAGTTATCTTCACAGCACCTTTACAAAAACACTACACTGTAAACCAGACTCAGAAGACGGCAGTTTAAAAGATGATCTGTCCCTTAAACATATGTTACCTGTTCCAAAGTTCATATCCACAAAGTCATCAAACACAACGGGCATCTTTCTGTCACAGAATGGGTGAATGACCATCTTCCCTTTGAGATGCTGGACAGAAAATATCAATTAATGTAAGCCATCCAGGATTTCAGATTTTTGCATAGGGAAATATATATTATATTATATTATATTATATTATATTATATTATATTATATTATATTATATTATATTATATTATATTATATACACGTTTTTCATATCAGTTGTTATCAATAAACATCACAGTAACTGCAAAATTGATTTCAGATTTAAAGCCAATTTTTTGTTCCCATGTGAAAGTTGTACCAGGGGTCTGATATATAAATTTTGCATAGAAACCTTCCTTAAAGTGAATGATAATCATGGAATGGATGGATAATAATCATAAGATGATTTTAAGTGGTTCAATTAAGTTAAAATATAAGATAAACATGTTTACCTGGAGTTTTCTTATAGCTGCAAACATTCTCCCATTAAGATTGTTTATTTCTCAATCACAACTTTTGGTTAGATAGTGGCATACACACATTTCTGCCCCCGTTTTGTGCATAGGCCACGTTTATAAATGAGACCCCAGGTCAACAAGCAAGCAAATGAAGATTTCCCAAAACATTAATAAAGTTAAAAATAATTGTAATTAAATGGTTTTGAGTTTACTTGATATATTTTCACTGTCTTTCCTTTACAAAACATGCACAGAACACTCAATGGTGCATTTATACTAACAGGTTTTTATTCCTTAACATTTATGACATGACACTGATGTAAATTTTTGTAAAGCAAGGCATCTAATATCTTCAACATTATATTTAAACACTTTAATAAAATAAAAAATTAAACATGCCATCATAATGTTTTACATTTAGATAATCATAATAGGTAAAACCATGCACAGAGCGCGTCATTACCATGTTGAAATGTAACCTGTGTGGGGAATATATTTTTATAACTTTTGTGTCTTTTTTTTTTTTTTTTAGAAAAAATGTTTAGACTAACAACAAATTAATCAATCTTTTTCTTTTGTATGATACCATATATTAACCAAACATACTTCTTTCTTGCATACTTCTTAGAAGGAGCTGCTGACAAGAGGGAAATAGCAGAATAAGAATAAATATAGTGCGGGGGGCTTGCTCCAGACCTCTGTCTTATAAGTCTAGACATTTCACAAGGAGCTGAATGCTAGTAGAAGTTGTGAAATATATTGAAGGTCACTTAACTGTTCAGTTCTGGTATGCAGAGAAAAGTTGCAGAAAGAGAAAGTATGTTTGTGTGCAACAGGCAAAGGACGGCAGAATGACTGATAAGTGATGTTACACCAAAACTTGACCTGTTAATATCAGTTGTGTATACATGCTGGAGTCAGGAGAATGCAAGTTAGTTGCAAACCTCTTGAATGTAATTCTTGTATTGCATTGGGGTAACGCAACCCAGAGCTCTGTCCTCGAATTATTCTTTTGTTTCTACATTGAAGAGAAGCCTTTCCTGACATTTTTTTAATGAACACGCATGGAATTGGTTAGATATTCCAACAATTGTTTTTATTATAATTGTATGAAAAACACTAACCTAAATATCTATTTATATGAACTATTAGAAAAGTCAATGTGTATTGGATGTGCTAAATGTGTAAATGAATTGAATTACAGTATCTGTAGGCGTGCCTGCACACATATCTCCCTATTCTGCCACAAAACATTAGTGCAGGTAATGGCACAGTGTTTCTTCTGTTTGTCAGTGTCGTTGAGAATGTCAAAGCTGTTTTATCAGACTTTTAACTAAATCACAGAGACCAGAGTTCTTCCCTAAATTCCAGCGCTTCTCTTTAGAACTGGTTAAATGACCTATTTTCATGTAAACAAATCTAAACTCACACTGCGCTGCTGTTGGGTGTGATTCATGAAACTGAAAATGTGTTATTATGTTAAATTATTACTGTGATAATTATCTTTTTTTCCACCCAGCCCTATTTTTATACATTTAAACTTCTACAATCCCAGAAGAGGAAACTCTGGTTTCACCTTATATCTGGAGTCTTCCGGGTGAACGGCCACTGCTGTGTCTCCAAGCATGGTCTCAATACGAGTGGTGGCCACTATCACCTCCTCATCTATGAGAGAAATTACATATACACATATACATATATACACATATACACACACACACACACACATATATACATATATACATATATACATATATATATATATATATATATATATATATATATATATATATATATATATATATGTGTGTGTGTGTGTGTGTGTGTGTGTATATATATATATATATATATATATATATATATATGTATATATATATATATATATATATATATATATATATATATATATATATATATATATACACACACACACACACACATATATACATATATATATATTTATATATACATACATATATATATATATATATATATATATATATATATATATATATATATATATATATATATATATATATATATATATATATATATTTATTTATTTATTTATTTTATTTTATTTTTTTTTTTTACTCGCACAAATTTGTGTATCTGGCCTCCTTTCTTTACACTCGACTCTCACCTGATCCTTCGATCTTGTATGAAAATGACACCAGCACTCCAAACTCGACCTTGTCTTTATAACCCGGCACGGGAAGAAGAGTTCGCCCCGTCAGCTCCTTTTTATCGACCTGAAACACAAAGCTTGCCATGTGACCTCAAACCCTGAGACAGTTAATAAGGATGTCATTTCAGTCATAAACTGTCATAAAATTGATGGATACAGTTCCCGAGTAACGCCACAGTGCATATAGGGGTCTTTTAATGAAGTCCGTTTTTATAAGTTAAACATCTAAAGTGTCCTCAGAATGTTTCTCTGAGCTTTCAGCCTCAAAATATCCCATATAAAATTTATACCACCAAACAGTGTATTCCCATTTCTAGTTCCAAAAGCACAATTTCTGTTTGCCTGTCCTTAAATATCCTGCTCCTCCTCCCCCTTTCCAGAAGAGGGCAGCGCCTTTACAGCTTGTACTTTGGTTACATAACAGAGCATATTTAAAGACAAGAGTTTAAAACTTCTCTTCAAAAAAGGCTCTCTACAGTTAAACAGTTGAGATTCACTATTTCTAAATACATTAAAAAATACATCTCTGGGTCAGGCAGAAGCACTTTTAGCTTAGCTTAGCATAAATCAGGCCCTGTTCAAATATATTTGAGTTCAGTAGAAAACTCGGCCCTCTTCATTATGTATGGATCATGCCCAACAGACTGTATGTGCTTACTTTCTATTTTTATCTCCTTTGAAGTATGCTATGAATCACAAAAATACAGACATCCCCTTATGTTTTCCATTCAGTTTTCTTACTTCCTGCCCTCCATCTGAATTGCACATGTCACCAGAACCATGTGATTGCTAACAACCTATATGTACCAACTATAAAACTTCATAGTTATGTCAAATTCACACAGTTAACATAACTCAACACTTCAACTTGAGTTATCATGCTCAAACAGCAACATTACAGAGAAAAGGAAGCTGTTAGCGTAAAAAGCATAGTAGGACACATTTTTCCATGTTTTTCTTAGATAAGAGTTAGTGACAATGAGCTGATAGTTTGTACATTATCCATCTATTTATTCAGATATGAATGTACCTCAATGTCAGAGATGGCAGAGTTGAGTGTGCAGGACCAGTTGACGAGTCTCTTGCTCCTGTAGATCACTCCCTCCTCATGCATTCGTATAAACGCCTCCTGAACCGCAAATGACAGTTTCTGCAAACAGACGATATTATGCATGATTATTAATAGACTTTTCATTATTAAATAATGTCACTTGCATGCACATACACATCCAAAGCTTGTTCAAAACAATCAGATCCTCTGTCTGAAGTCCTTGTGCTGGCTTTCATATTAGTTTACATAAATTAAGTCAATGCCAAGTCTCTATTTTGTTTATGCAGATATTACGGCAGATCCTTAGTGAATGTTGTACAAATGAGACAGTCACTGTTGATTTCAATTACTCTTTTATTGTCAGAAAAAGTCAAACACATCAACTAGATGAATATTTTTGGAGATTTGAGGTATAATAAGTACACTGACAAAATAAATATTTATAAAAGCTTAAAGACTTTAATATAATAACTGAGAAATGGTGTTCTTGGTTCTTGCCTGCTCTAACTGGGCAAGATCAAGTGAAAAAATAGGTGTTATTCCCCGACACTGAGGACACAATTTAGATATTTTCAGTAAAAAAATAACTTAATAATAAATAAATATTAATTTATTAAATAATAAATTAATAAATTATTAAATAATTAAATCTGTTTTTAAACATTTTTGACTTTAATTTAATACAAATAAAATATTGAGTATTTTATAATCACAATCATAGGCAAAACGGGCTGTGTAACTAATCGAAATTCAGTTCCTATTTCGGTTTGTAACGATTATGAAAAAACATTAATCCAGATAAAATGATAACTGCATCATATACCGCCCTCTTTCCAGTTGTACACATTTGTTGTTCTGCAAAGTTCAGTTTAATATGAAAATTACTAAAAGCATGTACTGTAATGTCACATTTTTACAGCATGGGATTCACATCATTCATTGATGTACATTCGAATCAAAAGCGTGAAAGATCGCATGATGATTTGTGTATGCGCTCAGCCTCTGAGCAAAGCACACACATATAAAATCAACTTAATGCACTTTAATGGTCAAATACATGCAAACGTGTGTCAAAATATGGTGTTTAATGATAATTCATATTAACCCTCATTTGTGTAATAAACAAGTTGAGAATCTAAAGACACGTGAAAGAAAAACCATAAATCAGAACCGTACTGCTCTTAAAGTGACAGCGCGCAATATTCCTATATGCTGCCCACTGTTTTTATCATTAATCAAACAACAATTGGATTAATAATAACTCACTGCTATTGACTAAAGGACTTTTGCAGCTATAAAAGTTATATTATTACAATGAAGATGCGTAAAACACAGTTTGTTTCAAACTTTTATTCTATTGTATTTATTTTTCTTTCCTTATTTACAGGGAGGAAAATAACAGTATGTATATATATATATATATATATATATATATATATATATATATATATATATATATATATATATATATATATATATATATATATATATATAGTTGAAGTCAGAATTGTTAGCCCGCCATGAATTATTAACGGCCCTTTATATTTTTCCCCCAATTCCTGTTTAACGGAGAGATTTGTTTTTTTCAACCAATTTCTAAACACAATAGATTTAATAACTCATTTCTAAATACTGATTTCTTTTGATGGTGATGCTGTGGCGCAGTAGTTAGTCCTGTTGCCTCACTGTAAGAAGGTCGCTGGTTCGAGCCTTGGCTGGTTCAGGTGGCGTTTCTGTGTGGAGTTTGCTCCCGGAGCTCCGGTTTCCCCCACAGTCCAAAGACATGTGGTACAGGTGAATTGGGTTAGCTAAATTGTCCGTAGTGTATAAGTGTGAATGAGTGTGTATGAATGTTACCCAAGGATGGGTTGCAGATGGAAACCAATCCGCTGCGCAAAACATATGCTGGATAAGTTAGCGGTTTATTCCGCTGTGGCGACCCCAGATTAATAAAGGGACTAAGCCGAAAAGAAACTGAATGAATGAATGATTTCTTTTGTCTTTGCTATGATGACAGTAAATAATATTTTACTACATATTTTTCAAGATACAAGCATCAAGTGCAGTTTAAAGGCTTAATTAGGTTAATTAGACAAGTTAGGGTGATTAGGCAAGTCATTATTCATAACAGTAGTATCTTCTGCAGACAATAAAAAATATGTATTGCTTAAGGTGGCTAATATTATAAAACTGCTTTTATTCTAGCCAAAATAAAAATATGACTTTCTCCAGAAGAAACAAATATTATTGGGAACACTGCGAAAAATTCCTCTGTTAAACATCATTTGGGAAATTTTTGAAAAAGAAATAATTCACAGGAGGGCGAATAATTTTGACTTTAACTGTATATAGTTTTGAATATTCGTGATTATTTTTATGACCAAATTAATCATGATTTAGCTTTTTTCCCCATAATCGAGTAACCCTAGGTAAAACCATTTATAACGTTTTTTTTTGTGCTAGGCAAAATTATTCTTAATTAATCACATCTAAAATTAAAGTTTGTTTTGTCATAACATAGTTGTGTGTGCAGTGTCTACTTATAAATAAACATTTTCTATGTTGTATGTACATGGATGTATACATACATACAGTGTCTATTTATAATATATATTATAAATAGACACTGTATGTATGTATACATCCATGTACATACAACATAGAAAATGTTTATTTATATTTAGATATAAAATAAATGTGTAAAATGCTAATTATATATCCAGTAGTCAACATTTGAAGTGGATCAAAAACATTTTTCAAAATTGCCTAAGACAGGAACGGGTGTTGTTGAACAGTTAGAACATTTAATGTAATGGTTTGATCCATTTGATTATAAAATGTTGACTACTTACATTCAAATATCTACAATATGTACTGCTTTGTTTTATGTAATAGATAAGCATAATAAATAGTTTACACACATACTGTATATTATATCAAAACAAATTTTGAGATTAATCTTTGCCCAGCACTACACTTTTTTATTTATGTGTATATTTATATAGGATAAAAAGAATAAGAAAATAGAGTAAAAGTCTGGGTCCGCTATTCTAGTTTTAGGTCCGCTTTAAAACTTTAACATTATATTTAAACATTTATCAAACCAATTATGCTTTCATTAGGGAAAAAATATATAGTTATATCTATCGATTACTAAGAAATGTTGAGGTTTAGTCTGCTATACTCACGTCATCCATGGTAAAACAAGCTCTGTCCCAGTCCAGAGATGAGCCCAGCTTCTTCAGCTGGTGATAGATGCGATCTCCCTTTCTGTTCAACATCAAAATAAAGAGAAACACCTTCACATAAGTGCAGCTAAATGAACGATCCTCAGATTATTCACAATTCTCCTCAACACTCACTCGTTCTTCCACTTCCAGACCTCCTTGATGAAGTTCTCTCGCCCAAGGTCGTGTCTGGTCATCTTCCGCTCTCTCATGAGTTTCTTCTCCACCACCACCTGTGTGGCGATGCCAGCGTGATCACAGCCGGGATTCCACAGTGTTGTCTCTCCTCGCATCCTGTGCCTGCATCATCACCCCGAAGCCAACCAATCATTACACACATCCTAAGTTCTGATGCTCGATGTTATAACTTATTAACAGTTTTAGATGTCATGTGTATATGTATATAAACAATCAGCCACAAAGTATATTCTTGTGACTTTAAAATGTATTTAATAACATGATGTTAATTTAAACAAAATACTAACTAATATTTCATTTATTCATTCATTTATTTTAAGCTTAGTCCCTTTATTAATCTGGGGTGACCACAGCAGAATGAACCGCCAACTTATCCAGCATATGTTTTATGTAGCTGATGCCCTTCCAGCTGCAACCCATCACTGGGAAACACACATACACTCCTATTTACACACATACACTACGGACAATTTAGCTTACCCAATTCACCTATAGCACATGTCTTTGAACTTGTGGAGGAAACCCACGCAAACATGGGGAGAACATGCAAACTCCACACAGAAATGCCAACTGAACCAGCCGAGGCTCAACCCAGCGACCTTTTTGCTGTGAGGCGACAGCACTACCCACTGCGCCACCCCTAACTAATATGCATTGCAGCTAAATTATCACAGCTGTGTTTGGTTACCATCTCGTCAAGCAGTCCTGAATAGCATTGGTCAAGGCATGACCAAGGTGAAGGGATCCAGTCACATTGGGTGGTGGGATACACATCATAAACACTCCACGCGGATTCGGCTCACTCAGTTTCTTCCTCTGGTTAATAAACAAGAGAAATAGAATTTATTATCATCATTCAACAAACAAAGTTAGTAAGATTTATTTACTCATGCTGACCAAGAATAAACAACCTCCCGCTCTCCCTCATGAAGCAAATACAGAAGTAACTGAAACTGCAATTCATCAAAATTCCACTAGACTTGGCTCCATAATTGAGCAGATTTCTATTGAGCGCAGTTAAAATGGCCAACTTTACAGCAGAAAAAAGTTGTTTACAGCCAAGTACAAAGAACAATTTTGGTTCATATAGCTAATATTATCTTTCATGACAACTGTGAGGGGGTGAATTTTTTTATAACTCATCCGTTTCGTTTATATGAAGTTTTATTAAGTCTGCGTAATTAAGTGCGGGGCCACTTGAGTGACAGCTAGGTCTCACTGGTCGCCGTCACTTCACCTCAGCTGATTCCGGCTGATTAGCTGCTGAACTCAACATATGCATCATATTTTTGTATTGTTTTATGTGGCTTTACTCAGTCAGTTGCTTTTTGGGATTATTATCAGATAATATGGCATGCTGTGTGCACCTAATTGTGCTCACAAACCATTCACATGTAAATAAATAAATAAATAATCATATTATTTTTAAAAATATTTTCTAGTCGTACCCCATATTCAGGCTTGAAAAATCCTTGTTTCTCCCACCAGGAGTACCAGGCCGCTTCCACATACTGAGGACTGTATGAATCAGGCAGAGGACTCAGGACATCTGAAACCCATATGGAGAGACACACAAGTAACTAAACAGTGCCTGATAATATGCTACTAAAATAGAAATTAAATATCATAAAATATGATGACTGTATCAGAAGCAAATGCCCACCTTTTTTCTCTCCAGGTGGTGTGGAGACATTGTAGGTGATCACACCCAGTTCCTTCTTCTCTGGTTTGGCCTTTTTCTGTTGAAGGAGATGATCAGCTGTCTGTTTATCTCAGTGTCAATAAGTAAAAAGGATGCTGAAATGATCACTCTACCTCAGTCTGAGGCTGCATTTTCTTCTTCTCCTCCATGTCTTTCTTCTGTTGAAACTTCTCCATCTTTTCTCGCTTCTTGGCCTCTTTCTTCAGTTGAGCTTCTGTCTTAGGAGGACCTAGGAATAACAAGACCAACAGGAAAACCTGATCTATTTAAAGTGACAAGAGCATTTAAGCTGATGTTCTTAAAACACGTTTAAAATGTTACAATACAAAATCTATATACATTGAGATTTTTACCATTAGCAGGTCCGCTGTCTGGTTTAGCAGCAGCAGCAGCAGTTACTGTGACATTGGAAGCAGTGTTGGGTTTGGGGGTCACAGGCACCATTTTCTCACATAGTGAGATTTTACCCAATACCTTCAGAAACTGTGGCTGATTTACACAGGTATTAAACCACCTGGTCACATTCACCAACGACTTCCTGTCTGCAGGCTCCAGTGTCTTCGAAAGAAACAAACATACAGGTAAATATACAAATCTATAAATCAAGGTGCCAGAGTCTGGAGGAAGACTGGGGAGAGGGAAATGCCAAAATGCCTGAAGTCCAGTGTCAAGTACCCAAAGTCAGTCTGGCGTGCCATGTCAGCTGCTGGTGTTGGTCCACTGTGTTTTATCAAGGGCAGGGTCAATGCAGCTAGCTATCAGGAGATTGTGGAGCACTTTATGCTTCCATCTGCTGAAAAGCTTTATATAAATAAGGATTTCATTTTTCAGCACGACCTGGCACCTGCTCACAGTGCCAAAACCACTAGTAAAGGGTTTACTGACCATGGTATTACTGTGCTCAATTGGCCTGCCAACTCTCCTGACCTGAACCCCCTAGAGAATCTGTGGGATATTGTGAAGAGAAAGTTGAGATGCAAGACCCAACACTATAAGTGAGCTAAAAGGCCGCTATCGAAGCATCCTGGGCCTCCATAATACCACAGCAGTGCCACAGGCTGATTGCCTCCATGCCACGCCGCATTGAAGCAGTCATTTCTGCAAAAGGATTCCCGACCAAGTATTAAGTGCATAACTTAACATAATTATTTGAAGGTTGACTTTTTTTTGTATTAAAAACCCTTTTCTTTTATTGGTTGGATGAAATATGCTAATTTTTGGAGATATTAATTTGGGGTTTTCATGAGCTCTATGCCAAAATCATCGATATTAAAACAATAAAAGGCTTGAACTACTTCAGTTGCGTGTAATGAATCTAAAATATATGAAAGTCTAATGTTTATCAGTACATTACAGAAAATAATGAACTTTATCACATATGCAAATTTTTTGAGAAGGACCTGTATTAAATGAGGAAACATGTTGACACCAATTACTAAACTCATCAAACAAGTTCATTCAGTAATTCAAATGGTCATCATTTATTCAAATAATTTGTTTTTGTTAACAAAACTATTAAGAATGGCATTTCTTTTTACAGTCATATAAACTCCTGCAGTTGCTTCATTAGTATGAAATAATAGTGTCACTTTATGCTGTATTTCATAATGTATAGTAAGGCTGCATGATCAGGGTTTCTGCAGATATCATAAATGTCAAATTTAAGACTTTTTAAGACCTTTTTAAGACCATTAAGTATTAAATGTAAGACCTATATCGCAATATCACAAACACGCATACACAAAGAGAAAATGCAAAATCACAAAATTAGTGGAAAAATATTTGTATTCAAATTAAACAGTACTAAAGACACGTTAGACGCACCATTAAACTACAGAAAAAACAAACAAACATCTTAACGCTGATTTAAACTTTCGCCTGGCGCCACTTCGCGCACCTCAGGAAACAGATGATGCTTTTTTACTTGACGCGTTTGCCATGGACATACTCTTTTAAATGACAGGGGGCGGTCAAAAGAAACAGACAGTACAATCAGACAGATAAACAGAGAAGTAGAAAGCTTCCGGAACTAGGTCATATATTTAATATCATTCAAGATAATTGTTTTTATTATTTTTATTATTTATTAAAAGATTTTTATAACCATTCAAGATTTTTAAATCCAATTTTTTTTTTATCTAAACGATGCATCACTTGCTTTTGTTCATATCTCGGACAGTTCTACCTATTAAAGTTAAATATTAATGGCAACAGGCCTGCTCTACAATTATATTTTTTATTAAGGCAGGAATAAAAACAGAAAAGTACACTTACTTAAACTACTGACGTTTTTTATTTTTTATTTTGCCCACTCAACAATTCACATATTACTGTCTGGCTAGTTTAGTTATCACCAATAAAGCCTAGAAATTGGGCATCAATATATTGTAAACTGATTGGTTCATATATTCCTTTCCAGTAACAGTTGAAGTCAGAATTATTACCCCTCCTGTTTATTTTTCCCCAATTTCCGTTTAATGGAGAAATTTTTTTCAACACATTTCTAAACATAATAGCTTTCATAACTCATTTCTAATAACTGATTTATTTCATCTTTGTCATGATGACAGTAAATAATGTTTGACTAAATATATTTCAAGACACTTTTATACAGATTAAAGTGGCATTTAAAGGTTTAACTAGGTTAGTTAGATTAACTAGGCAGGTTAGGGTAATTAGGCAAGTTATTGTATAATGATGGTTTGTTCTGTAGACTATCAAAAAATATATTGCTTAAAAGGGGCAAATAATTTTGACCTTAAAATGGTGTTTAAAAAATTAAATAACGGCTTTTATTCTAGCCAAAATAAAGATGTAGCATTAGATGTAGCGTTACATGGACA
Source organism: Danio rerio (assembly GCF_052040795.2). Taxonomy (NCBI): domain Eukaryota; kingdom Metazoa; phylum Chordata; class Actinopteri; order Cypriniformes; family Danionidae; genus Danio; species Danio rerio. The sequence continues at coordinate 10,786,059 of NC_141036.1, read as the reverse complement.
TCGGAAAAAATATGACGTGTGCAAAAATATTTAATAAATATTTAAGACCTAGAACAGCGAATAAGACTTTAAGACTTTAAATTTCGATTTTTAAATTTTAGACTTTTTAAGACTTTAAGACCCCCTGGAAACCCTGATGATATTAGAAAAATCAGATAATGCGAAAAAAAAATGTCTGTAATAAATATTGTAATATGAATACAATTTCACCAGATGACTGGAATAGCTCTATTTGACAGATTTCTGGGGAGTCTAAACAGTATTCGGGTACTAAAATTGAATAATCACACTGAAAAAAAAAGTTCATTTGTAGTCAAATTCTTAGATAAAATAAAAATATTGTTTGTAAGGCTATAAGAATTTTTCCTTAAAACAAGCTAAATTATCTACTTATAGGATAAGTAAAATAATCTTGTTTTGTTTTGGAATGTAGATATTTGGGTGAGAAAAAAAACAAAAATTAAGTTAGAAAATAATAAAAAAAAAATTAAAATGCTCAAAAGCCTTAAAAATATATCCAAATGATAAACTTTCACTCTTTTATGGCAGTGACTGCAAGCCATGTGATCTGTAGCTCCTGGTCAACTATAATTTAGACTCAACTTTGCATATCTTGGGATGCACATTGTGATATCGATGCTGAAACTATACATTGTGCCTATAATGCATAGCAAAACATTAACTATATAAACAAGTTTTAAATAATAATAATAAACCACCTATAGACCTCAAAGTAATTAATTGTAATCCAAAAGTACTTAAAACACAATGTGTTCAATATTTTCATCATTGAACCAATTATGTAACTTGTAATCAGTAACAGATTGCAATTTATAAGAAATGTATTCAGCACTATGTTCGTGTATATAAATAATCATGTAAAAATACAGAAATAATGAAACAACTCTGGCATTTTAAAGCACAAAAGAAGATAAATAAAAAATGTCTTACTGTTTTATATGTTCATAATAAGGGAACAACTTTAAATCTGTTTTTTGGACGGCATTGATTTTAACTGCATAAACAAAACAGTTCCTCTTAACATTCTTCAAAATATCTTCTTTTAAATAATTAAATTAATTGTAATATATTTAAATGAACAGACTTCAATAATAAAAGTCATAATGATATAAAATGAATGTGGTTTGGGTCTACAGATCTGTACTCACATATTTGAATGGCAGCAAAGCCGCCATCGCAACAGCTGCATCCGCCAGAGTAACACTCTCTCCCACCAAGAATGTCCGAAGCGCAAGAGTCCCATCCAGAGCTTTCAGAACACGCAGCAGCTCCGCTCTGGAACTCTGCTGAAGCTGAAAATCACAGATATCAATCAGTACATGATAAACACTATCAATCATCAGGAAACAATAACACATTCTGATCAGTGTTGGGTGAGTACTTAATTACCCATTTCATTATTAAAATTGTATTTACATTACTCTTCTAATTACCATGTCTGAAAAGCAATGCAATTACTCAGCAAGGAATTACTTGACAATATGGATGGATGGATGGATGGATGGATGAATAGATGGATAGATAGATAGATAGATAGATAGATAGATAGATAGATAGATAGATAGATAGATAGATAGATAGATAGATAGATAGATAGATAGATAGATAGATAGATAGATAGATAGATAGATAGATAGATAGATAGATAGATAGATATTATATGTGAGCATAGATTTTTTTTTTTTTATCTAGAATAATCTAGAATAATTTCCGAATTAATCTAGATTAAAATAGCTCATTTGAATTCTACCGAAGGCATTAAGAATATATGTGTGCTACCCAAATAATAAGTCTTTGAGAACGGGTTTCTCAAGCCAGGTGGCGCATTAGACTAGGGGCTCATCTCCTGTTTCCAAAATGATCCAGTTACTATGACCATTTATGTGAAGCTGCTTTGACACAATTCACATTGTAAAAGCTCTATACAAATAAGGCTGAATTGAATTGATTATGTGAGCACAAAGACGCACCTTCTTATCAACTCCCATGATTCCAAGCAGCGGGAAGGCCACAGCGCAGGCCACCGGCGTCAGCTCATTCTCAGCAAAACTCAGCCACTGCCACACCTGACTCTCCTGCTTTTTATCACTTCCGGCTCGTTTGCCTGTTGCTGCCAGATACCAACTCACAGCACTGGTGCCGCTGAGCACAGTGCCCCCCGCACCTGCTAAAACCAGCGCAGGCCGAGATCTGGCCACCTCTGCTGGAGGGTCCTGGTGGAGAATTCGTGGAGGAGACGGACAGAATCCAGCAGCGATCAAGGGCAACAAACTCCTGAAGTCATCAGGGTGGGAAGAGATGTAGAGAGTGTCCATCTAAAGGAGAGAAACATTAAATTAACTAGCATTTTCTGATTTCAGAATATTAAGGAATGGATAAAAATTTTCAAGTTTTGCATTAGTGTATGTGTGAGAGTGAACATTTTGAGCTTATTGTCATATGAGCTTCTCTGGCCATGTCATATTTTACTCCAGACAGAATTTTTTGCACTTTTAAAGGACTTTAATATAAAATATTAATATAAAATATTTAATTAAAATATTTATAAAGTTTAAAAAATTGTTTCTTTAGTGTGTGTGTCTTTAATGTGTGTCACAGCTGAATTAAACAGTTTAACTTAATTCACTTTTTGCCATGTGAAACTGCTGCATTTCAAAAAATAGATTTCACTTTAGTTTGGGAAGCTTCCATTCAAAAGAGATTAAATTAATCTAAATAAAGTTAAGCTACAAATAATGATCAATATGCATAATGAAAATTTTTATGATACATTTGGCTTTCTTTGCATTTTATTTTTATCTGTCATGAAAATAACATTATACTTGGCATTTTAATGAGACATCAGTATCAAAAACTTCTTTTGAGTTCACAGAGTTTCCTTTCCCCAGATAAGTTTATCTTTGTATTGCCTGTTGTAGAGTAAGATTAAACTGAGGTAAAGTTGCCTTTACATTCACACATTCTGACTTTCTCCTTAACAACACATTCCAGAAAAGTATTCTTTGCAAATTCTAAAGAGAAATCATATTAGCAGCCAATAGCTAGAAAAGTACAACAATGTTCAGTCAATTAAATAGTGCTAATGTTGTGCATACGTACATGCCATTTCAGACCTAATATTCAAAGTAGCATGTAATATAAACATTATAGGGACATTGTCAAAAGATGTCACTGTTCAAAAATGAATAAACGTTTGACTATGTAACCAACTATACATCAATTAACATTAAAGCTCTCTTTCATAATTTTGTTGTGGAAAATCTGTTTGATTTTGTTATTTGTGGTCTCTAATAAACTGCCTTTCAACATTCCATGGCTGAGGAGAATAAAGCCACATCACCATACCCAGTTTGTTGAAAAACTTAACTGACTGTTTACAGTTATGCCCATAATAGCTACAAAGCATCATATAGAGGTAGAGTTGGTTTTATATTCATACATTCGCTCATTTGGCAGTTTCAATATAGTTTACCATGTTCCTTTGAATATTTGATCGGAATTAGCATGCAAGTATTACTTCTAAACAACGTTAACACTATCTAATTCACTGTAAACAGTGCTGTACGTTGATAGTCATTTGCTACTAATATGATTTCCCTATTTACAATTTGCAAATATTACTTTTCTGAAATTGTATTTTTAAGGAGAATGTCTGAATATCCGAATATAAAACCACCTTTACCTCTGTAAGCATCATGGGGTCATTGGAAAAGATGGAAAATATGCAAATTACCATAAATACGATGGAATTATAATGAAAGTATAAAGTTAATATGTATCACAAATCTTTTTTATTTAAAAAAATATATATATTTAACTGCTTATTTACTTAATATAAGCTTAATAATTATTTATGAAAGTACGCAAATGATAAACTAACGTACTTGACTGCCTGAGACTGTCAGATGATATTCAGAACAGAATTAACGTTAACGTACACCATTTAACATCCCCTTAATTACATTTATTGATTATAGATCCACAAAATAAGCAGTAACCATTTTGTTTTTATATTATACTGTAATGTTTCATTAATAACTCGAGTATTTTGAAGTCTAAAGATAAACCGGCTAGTTGGCTAAAGGTATGATCTGTTCATTTCAGCACAGCTCTGACTACCAAAGTCAAGAAACCACATGGAGGACATGCATACTTGCAGTTTTACTGACCAACACAAATACGGTAGTGTCTTTATATGTTAAAGTGTCGTTGAAGATCATTTGTTACTCACCTGTAGGCAGCAGTACGGAAACGTCAGCCTAAATCCAGCATGCAGGCGATCCAACGCTTACTTCGGCAATGCCGTAAAACAACATACACTGTCGTAAAACGCATTCGTCTGACGCAATAACAGAAGAACGTGCCTGATAAACAAAACCATCTGATGTAAACCATTGGAAATAAGCAGGTAGGAAAGTTTATTGCTTAATTGTTCAAAGATAGCATAACTTTTGTGATGAAAACAATGTATGACAGTGTCTGTCAAAAACATTTTGTTATTTTGAATAGAAAAAAAAATGTGTGTGTGGGTGTTTCCCACTGATGGGTTGCAGCTGTAAGGCCATTGGTGTGTAAAACATGTGCTGGATAAGTTGGCGGTTCATTCCGATGTGGTGACCCCAGATTATTAAAGGGACTAAGCCGAAAAGAAAATGAGTGAACGAATGAATGAATATAAAAGTAATGACAACCAGTTTAATATTGAATTTCACATTTACAGATGTTGGATGTTTAAAGTTTTTCATCTTATAAAACATTTTATAACAATCCTAAATACATTAATTTAAATCAAATGTTTTAAAATTAGGGCTGTGGACAGCAAGGGTTCCACAAGACCTTTAAACTGATTAAAAAGTATTTATATAAATAAATGCAGGGGAAAATAAATAAACAAGCAGACAAATAAATAATATCTAACATTATACAAAAAAAGACTTATTAAAATAAACAGAAACTAACTAATTTCCAAAAATAATGTATAAATTCTAAATGCTAATGTCACACTGTTTATCAAATAATTTGTGCTTTTTTAAAAGATGAGAATCCTTCAACAATGGACTTATTATATTTATAATAAATATTGAAAATATTTTTTTTGTGCTGCTGTTTTTGTACATTAAGATTTACATGTTGGTTCAATCACCTCCTAAATCTTTCACTCTGATCATATTCAATAAATAATAAGTGATGGTGCATTAAAAATACACTTTTTTAATTTGCTTTATATTTATTTATATTCCTGTAGACTTTCTTGATGAAGGTCTTGGCCTATAAATGAGAGAGCATGACTCACAGAGAAGAGGTTTTATTGCAGCATGTAAACCAAGGCATAACAAGGCATTTGTAATTCAAATGAAATGGCATAAACACACAACAGTTACATCATTTTTATGACACATAACAAACATCGCTCAGCAGCACCTTGAAACACTTAGAAATCTCCCTGAACCTTCCATTTCTTAAAAACCAAAAACAGTGTGAACCCTCAAAAAAAAAAAAAAAAGAAAACTTAGAAGGTGCATATTGGTCTTCCTCCATTTAAGGCAAAATGTACAAGTTTCTTGATTTAAATCCACATGCCTAATGCTCAATATTCAGTGCGCAGTCTGCTGGACACAATAGAGTGCTACAACCAGGTCCCGGAACTAATAATCTCATTCATTATTTTCATAGGAGAACTGGTGTCTTAACTACATTTGTTAAAGACAGACCTACATTGAGCTAGTTGTAAATCAATGGCATATAATTTTGTTGAAGCAATCAGTCCACATATTTGAGCTTCTTTTTTAAAAAGCAGTGATTTCCAGCAGAAATCACAGAGGGGAAAAAACTGTATTACCCAAGAATTCTCCATCCTATGAATTTATGTGTGTATGTATGTATGTATGTATGTATGTATGCATGTACATTATATATATATATATATATATATATATATATATTTTTTTTTTTTTATACAACAGTTCTGTCTGGTTCTCGAATCTGATTGGCTGATAGCCGTGATATGTTTAAGTAATATCAGCACCCGTACAGCCTTTTTACCCTTTGTGTATTACTCCGCCCACATACAGGCAGCAAAAAGCAGACACTACAGATCTAAAAGATGCTTCCTCAACTGTTAAGCTGTCAGCTTATTACTTGAATCCAATGTGAACGGAAGTAGTTCCTCATACAAAAGGGTTTTTGAGACTCTCCATGTTTGATTTTGTTTTTATATACACAATTATGCCGTCAAACTGTTGTATAAACGCAATATCACACAAGTAGTAATGCGATATGGCTGTACATCAGTACTATTGGGGGCACTAAGCAACACACGTTATATATATATATATATATATATATATATATATATATATATATATATATATATATATATATATATATATATATATTTTTTTTATATATATATATATATATATATACATATATATATATATATATATATATATATATATATATATATATATATATATATATATATATATGTACTGTATGTGTGTGTGTTCTATTATTTAAATGAATAATTTTAGTTTTTAATTGTCTTTTTTAAATTTATGTCATAACTGGTACTTCTTGGGATTGTAGTTCTGTCCCTCTGAAAAGCTGTTTAGTATAGTCTTCTACGTTTGTTTTGTCTGATTTTTATGTACCTTTCATTTGAATGAAAGTTTTTAAAGTGGTAATAAACCCACACGGTTGACTGATTTGTTTTGTTTATGGCTTTCAATTTTATTTCACTTTATATCCATTAAAAATAAATGAGGAAAGTTCTTCTGAAACCAAGGCTGCAACAAAAGTGGACAAGTGGTGTTGCACTCTATTTGTAGTGTAATATGCAAATCAGCTAACATATAGCCATATACACTCATTTAAATCTATTCCCCGACCACTTCAGATGTCAGCAATTCAGGTGTTTGCAATTGAGATGATTCTCCATTTGAGATGATAAAGTATCATGATTTAAATCCACACGCCAAATGGTCAATATTCAGTCTGCTGGACACAATAGAGTGCTAGAACTACTGTAGGTCCAGGAAGTAAAAGTCCCACTTATTTTCTTCATAGGAAAACTGGTGTCTAATGATATTATTAAAGACAGACCTACACTGAGCTACTAAGTTGTTAATCAATGGCATATGATTTTGTTGAAGCCATCAGTCCACATATTCTAGCTTTTCTTTTAAGATTAATATCTATCAGCAGAAATCACAGAGGGTAAATCTGTATTACCCATCAAATATATATTTTCAACAATTTAAATGAAGAATTTTAGAATTATTTGTTTAAAATTATGTCATTTGTGGTACTTTATGGAGTTGTAGTTCAGTCCCTCTAAAAAGCTGTTTAGTAATCTTCTACATTTGTCTTATTGTCTGATTTTAATGTACTTTTCATTTGAATCATTTTTAAGTGGTAACAAACCTACACAGTTGGTTGGTTTGGCTCATGGCTTTGCATTTATTTACATTTTTTGTTGATTAAAAAAAAAAAAAAAAAAAATGGGAAAATTCTTCCAATACCAAGGCTGCAACAAAAGTGGATAAGTGGTGTTGCGCTTTATTTGTTGTGTAATATGCAAATAAGATATAGCTAACACAACCATACACACATATATTCAAATCTATTCACCAACCACTTCAGATGTCAGCAACTCAGGAGTTTGCAATTGAGATGACTCCCCTGAGCTTCCTCCAAAAGCTTCCAGAACATTGTCTACAGTATTTTCCACCACTCCACCTACGATGGACACACCAAAGTTAAGCACGTGACCCACCCCTTTACCACTTCTCCAGGTAAGTTTGCCAATCCCACTGCCTACAGTTGACACCTGGTGGCCCATTTCTGAGGATACGGCCCATAGGTAATCTACCGTGCCATCCCAGACTGACCCAAGAACAGTTCTAATGATACTAAAACCATTCCCCACTGTTCCTGTCATGATACCCACGGCATCTGAGGCCAGAGTCCCTGTTCCTATGAATCCCTCCTGGAATGCCAGCCCTAAGCTGCCAGCTAGTGGTGAGAGACAGGCGTACATGGTGCACACGCTAGTTTCTCCAGTCTGGTACAAGGTGTTCAAGATGCATGAAACTCCAGAACACACTCCCGAGCCCAGATTGTTGACCAAAGTGAAGCTGTCAACAGGCACCGAGGCCAGAACAGCCAGATCTTCCTGGAGAACATAACCCAGCTGGAAAGGAAGATTAGTGGCTATGTTTACGATTGGAGAGAATGGGGCATAAAGAAGAGAGACGATGGTGGACAAAATGTAGAGAAGAACTGATTCGGTGCGCTCAGTTTCTTCGGTGTCCTCCTGAATGTTCATGTCTGAACCCAAGGAAGATTCTGAAGACTCTGAGTTCACTTCCTCATCGATTGATTCTGATGATTCTGCTTCCTGAGTGTTACGCTTGCTAATGTGTTCCTCGCTTTGTGCGTCAGAATTGGGTGTTTCAATGCTATTCATCTCCTTCTTCAAAATGGAAGCAAGTTCCTCTTCCATCTCATGTCCTATTTCACCACAGCCTCCTGAAAACAAACCTGTAACACCAATTCTCTCTTCTAGCGCTTTAATGCTGAGTACTTTCACATCCCCCTCCTTCACTAGCCCAAAACTGAAGCTACCATCTCCGCCTGAAGCAGCACAACACAGTGCTGACCACATCGGTTTCCCTCCACATTCATTAAAGCCGCCCACACCAGTCTGCACATAAATTTCCCCGCCATTCTCTGAACACTTCGCTATGATGGAACTCCGGATCAACTCGGCTGTCAGAGAATCCCACTGGAAGAACGGTGAGGATGATGGAGTCTCATCTGAGGTTTCTCTGTAAAGTACTGGGATGGCCTCATGGGAATCATCATTGATCTCTTCTCTGGCTTCCTGCGGATTGAGAGAGACATGCATTTAGTTTCTTATTTGATTGTAACACATTCTTATTATTTGATTGTAATCTCTTATTATTATTCACCTTTATGTTGTTCTAAACCCCTGAGACCATCGTTCATCTTCAGAACACAAATTAAGATATTTTAGATGAAATCTGCGAGCTCTCTTATCCTCGCTAGACTGCAATGGTTCATTGATGTTCAGTAAGGGAAGCAAAAACATTGTCAAAACATCCCATGTGGCTTTAGTGTTTCAACTGTAATCATACAAAGCTCCATGAACACTTTTGTGTGACAGAAAAAAAATGTAAATATGACATTGTGTGACCAATGTCTTATCAACCTCATCATATAAGGTCACGCATTTACTACAGGCAGTGCAATGTTTTGTTGTTATTAGTGTCAGCAGCACAACATGCTAGCGTGCCGGTAGTAAACACACAGATTTGAGTTGTGTTGAACACAAAATTGTTCATGCAGCTTCGTATGATTACAGTTGAATGACACAAATCACATGGAATGTGTTGACAATGATAAGGTAGCTCTTGGATTTCATTTAAAACATCTCCATTTGTGTTTCAATGATCCACAAATGCATCATGGAATTATAACAACATAACATCCATTTCACCACACTATAGATGGAACAAACTATTTTGAGAGAATTTGAAAAAAACTGGAAACACTGTGGTTGCAAGTGAGGAATGTGGTGTTTGTTTTGAGGTGTGACTGAATGAATCAACGTGTTCTTAGTCTTGCTTCATGATTAGCCTCATTAATTAAATGCAGTCTTTATTACTTAGCATAGCATTTATCCATTAGAATAATATATATTTTAAATAGTATGATTTATTAGATAAACATTTATAGCATTGCTGTTTGTGTGTGTCATTATTGTGCAAAATGATATTTGTGGTGAATTTTAATTCCTAAATTAAAGGAATAATTCACTCAAACATGCTAATTCGGTCATCAGAATTTAGTTCAAATCTGTTATGAATTAATTTCTTCAGTTGAACACAGAATAAGATATTCTGAATTATGATGGACACTAGGAATGTCCAGATCCAATCACATGACCGAAAATCTGGCCCGACCAAGCCGTTTCAGACTCAATCAGAATCGGACATTTACTCCCAATCAAAACTATATAGGTAGGCAGGTAGGCAGGTAGGCAGGTAGGTAGTTAGATAGATAGATAGATAGATAGATAGATAGATAGATAGATAGATAGATAGATAGATAGATAGATAGATAGATAGATAGATAGATAGATAGATAGATAGATAGATAGATAGATAGATAGAATTTTAACACATCTATAGTTATGTGGTAACAGAGTTGGACCTCTTTCTTGACTTCACACGAAAACAGCAACCTGTGCGACATGACATCACTTTGTTGCAGAGATGCTATTGGTTAAATGCCTTTGCAAACACTGTGGGAATTTTATTTTTTGTTTACATGCTGGGAATTTTAAGTTGAGGTGCTATTTGTTTTTATACTAGATTTTTTATATATTTAGTGTTGCACTAAAGTCCAAAAGTGAAGAATTTAGGTTATTTATTACTTGATTGTTCAAGCTACCTCACAGAAGTGCTCAGTTTGTAACAAGAGTTAAATGGTAAAATAAGGTGAATCAACTAAAAAAGAAGGAACATTCTGGGTCTGTTTCTTTGCTTTTTTTATATATATTATAGAAGTATCGGATTGGGTTTCGGTAGATACTCAAAATCTAATGACTCGGACTCGAGGGCAAAAAAACTGATCAGGACATTCCTATTGAAAACTGGTGGCCATTAAAGTCCTTAGCATTTTTTTTTCTTAGGGAGTGAGTACATTTTAAGTTTTGGTTTAATAATCTAACCCTACCCTGTCATAAAAAAGTAAATGATCTGATTATTCAAGGAACTTATCGGCTTTATCACAGTCATGGGAGTCTGTAGGGGTCAACTAAATGACATCATTTCCTGTTAGTTTGTTTTTGTATATCGACTACCTTGTGAAATTTTGTGGACAACAAGAAAATCTGCATCTCACTCATGCAGTGACTTAAGTATACCTCTACTTTGTGTAATACAAATGCATATGATTATGCTTTAAATTCACAAATAATCCATCTTATAAAAATAAAAAATAAAAGTGTATGAATGTCAAGAGTACAAGGTGCATATTTAAAGTCCTTATTTTATCAGAAAGGAATAAAATTATGTTATGCTGAAGTTATAAACAACATTATTCTTCCGCCTGACTTAACAGCATTGTGCATTCGCAATTCAGCAGAAACTGTAATAAATGTAGTTTAGCAAGGCTTTCATAAAAAATTCAGACATCTACAATGACTTTACACTCATTTAGCATAAGTGCCTGTATAATAACAGCACTCAGCACTAATTTCAAAGCAATGCATTTCCAGCAGAAGCACCTGCTCAAATCTTGAACTCCGAACAAATCTTTAAGCCAGTAGCTAAGGGAGAGAGAAAAACATTGTGTCTCACCGTGCTCTCCTCTCCTCTGCCCCATCCATTATTCAAGCTGAGGTGAAGTGCTGTGAAGACTGTGCTCTGGCAGTTGGTGTTAAACAGTGAAGCAAAAGGCCGTCCGGTCAGATGTCTGTGACATCTCTGCTCCAAACCCACATCAGAGAGTGCCTGTGGAGGCGAGCCCCTGAAAAAACAGTCATGACACTGAAGGAAGCCTGGATCAAGATCTGCGTGGGAACTTGCCCGGACTACACCACCATTAACCAGCACTGCAGAGATCAACAACACAGTGAGTCTGGGTAAATGCATGGCCAAAAGCCCTTGGTACAGCAGAGCAGAGACTGCAGCTAACAGTGCTGAACTAGCAGCTACACAATAACAAGATCTCTCTCTCTCCCTCCCTCTCTCTCTCTCTCTCTGGCTATGCAGAATGAGTCTGGGCACAATCTCACCTTCTTCATCCCTCCCCCTTTCACTCCCTTTCATCCATCCCTCCCTTTCCAAATCACTCTTGCTGACTACACCTCGGTTCAGTATTGCTATAATGCACACAAACCAGAACACACACCTCTTGCACGCCTTCATGACTACCTGTGTGTCAGCATTCCCCAGCCTTCACAATAGCAAACTTGCTTTTTTTTTGCAGCTAGTCATTTTTCATCTTTGCTTGGCTTTTTTTCCAAGTAATGAAAAATAAAATATTTGAGTTTTTCCATAAATCGGAGATTATGTTTGACATCTGATATACTTACTAAAAAGAAGACAGAAACACAGGGGATATATTTTAAACATTTAATATAAAAAAAACAATAAACAACAAAAATGATCATGTTTTGCTTGTAGTTTTTCTCGGCACCTATGTGAAAGAAAAGGAAACAGAATTTAATAGCATTTCATAAGTGATTATGTTATTATTAAACTGATACAGATACACTGTACTGTCTAATTCAGATTCACCAGGTGTGTGTGTGCTTAATGATCCCTCAGAAACTTGCCTGGACTAGTGTTGATGTGCTCCTGGGTAATATGGGTGTGGCTTTCTCAATCTGTCTGTTTTTCTTCTTTGTTCTGCTCACTCAGTCTTTCTAAACGCTGTCGCACAACTCTATATTTAAAGTATGCTTGGGGAACATATTGCAGCTCTGCAGTCTTTAAAGAATGAGCCTATCCATTATCTACAGTGAGTCAGGTGTTTTTAGTAACTCAATCTGTAATACAAACAAACACCAATGCCAGCATAACAGCACAAGTGCAGATTTCTTCATGATGAGTCACTAAATCGTTTTTTAACCTGGTTTATTTCCAATTTCCAACTAATAAAAGTGCTTGCATATTGCAAAGGATCTGAATGATCTAAGAATATCATATTTAAAAAGGCCCAACAATAGCATGTTGGCAGGACAATAAGACAACAAGACAAAAATATCTAATTAAAGATAAAAAGTGTTATTGTCCTGCCATTTTATGCTAAAAATGTTAAATTATTATTATTATTATCAGAAATTTATGTTATAGGTTCATGAGTCTCTTTTTTTATCCTACATTTACATTATATAAAACGTTAATTTTCTTCAAATTTTTCTACTTTGATTTTTCCCCGTTCAAATACAATCATAATGCAACTACACACATACACCAACCGTACAGTATTTGTATTTATATTTCATGTTCTTGTTTGGTTGTTTCAAATGTCATATGCCATTACCATCACAGAAATAAATTGAATTATAAAATATATTTACATTATTTGAAACAAATTTAGGGCCCTAATTTAGGCGCAAAGTCTAAAGTGCATGGCGCAAAAGCATTAAGGGCGTGTCCGAATCCTCTTTTGCTATTTTAAAGACAGAAAAATACAGTTTGCTCCCTGTTGTAAGATCTAACAGTGTTGTGCTTATTCTCTTAATAAGTTATGGGATGTGTTTTGAGTATAACATGCAATAAACCAATCAGAGTCTCATCTCCCATACCCTTTAAGAGTCAGTTGCGTCGCACCATGGCACATTTGCTATTCACATGTAAGTGGAAAAACTGAACGCTTTACTAGTGGAAAAAACAGTTAAACAGACCATCTATGTGAGGATAAAGAACGAGCCTCCTCCATTCGGCTTCTTTACTTTCACTATTTAAACAACATGGCGCAAAATGTGAAAATTAGGGTTGCGCTGGTCTGAAAATAGCAACAAATCATGCCATACATGTCTTGCACCCTATTGGACCAAGTGTATGATAGAGCCCATAGTTTAAGTACCAATTCCCACTATTAACAAGTGGCTTATTTCCTGCCTATTTTTAATTTATTGGCTGTTTATTTGTATATATAAAGTACATATTCTAATATAACTAAATCCATGATATGTTACAATAACTATTAAATTCTTTATTGAATACCATAATAATAAAATTCAAACACATACAGTACATATTCTGTATGATCTTATTCAATATCCCTAATCCTACCCAATACCTAAACCTAACTATTCATTCATTCATTCATTCATTCATTATCTTGTCAGCTTAGTCCCTTTAATAATCTGGGGTTGCCACAGCGGAATGAACCGCCAACTTATTTAGCAAGTTTTTACGCAGCGAATGCCCTTCCAGCCGCAACCCATCTCTGGGAAACATCCACACACACATTCACACACACACACACACACACTCATACACTACGGACAATTTAGCCTACCCAATTCACCTGTACCACATGTCTTTGGACTGTGGGGGGAAACCGGAGCACCCGAAGGAAACCCACGGCAGGGAGAACATGCAAACTCCACACAGAAACACCAACTGAGCCGAAACCAAACCCAGCGACCTTCTTGCTGTGAGGCTACAGCACTACCTACTGCGCCACTGCCTCGCCCTAAACCTAACTACTACCTTAATAACTATAAGCAGAAAATTAGGAGTTTGAGTTAATGGTTAATGATTTTTAATACTGAGAATTGTACATAAAGCTTTATTATAGAAATTAAATAAGGCGCAACACTTCTTATATTGCAAACATATTTCCCAACACAACTGTTTTACTATATTTATATATATATACAAATATATATTTGTATATATATTTGACTATAAACAAATCTAAAAAATAAAACAACAATTAGATCAACCCCATTTGTTTCTCAGATAAATAATATTATACTCCATTCTTAAATGTGAGTTGGAACTAACAATATACAGTATAACCAATGATAAGGACACCCCCTTAAACAGGCAGAAGGATCTCTCAGTAGTTGTGGCCTCAGCTTTATTTGTCTATTACCTTCACTCATTAGGTATGTCAATGACCAGCTCTGCCTCGTCTCCCTCTCCTCTCTCCTCCTCTCCTCGGTCACTCTCTCCTTCACTGTCTCCCTCGTCTTCTCCTGCGTCCTCGCTCAGCATCTGCTGCGGGACCCAGCTGAACGGCCCACTCGCACCCCCCGCTGGGCCACTGCCCGCCGGGTAACTGGAAGAGAGTGGACCAACCACCTGAACAAGCGGGAGATGCGGAGAAAAGGTTTTGTAAAGGGAAGCTGTACTGTAACAGCAAGATTATAAACATTATTAGACACTTCAGTTGTTTATTAGAATTTTTAAAAAGCCATGCCGGTCTATCGTCATTTATCTAAGAATGAAGAACTATATTATTGTGTAAATTTATAAAGTTATAGTAATAAAATACTATTCAAATTAACACAAATAAAAGTTATTTAAAATATGACTTAAAATCTGAATATCACATACATTAAACATAAAAAATGAGTTAATTTTTGCAAAAATAGATAAATTGGTTGTCATTAATCTTCATAAATATTGTTTAATGGTGCATTGAAGAGATCATTTGCAGAAAAGCATGATTTTTGAGAAATTTAAATGGATTGTACACACAAATATGAAAATTCTCATCATTTACTCTCCCTGCTGTGGTTTTAACCCTTTATGATTTCTTCAGTTAGACACAAAAGATGATCTTTGGAAAATGCTGGTTGCTGACAGCAATGCATGGAAGAAAATGGGTGTAAGCTATGAGCATTTTTCAAAATATCTTCTTTTGTGTGCAACATTTGAACTTAAATGTGTACTCAAATGATTTTAGGTGAACTATCCCTATAAGACAAAGAGTTTTTGCTTTTTAGGTCCTCATATGCAATGCAGTAAAATATGCTTAGAGTCCGAGAGAACCAGAAGTAGCGGAGACTTTTATTTCAGTATGACACTGTAATTTCAGCAGAAACTGAATAATGAGTAGAGGCAGGTTCTTTCTTTTCTCCTTCATTTCCTCATAGCAAACAAACAGTAAAAGGGGCGTGATATTATTGTATATATTAAGGGGCAAGGATATTAATGTACTGATGCTGTAGAAGCTATTAAATTGGTGCAAAGAGATGGACCATCACTCAAAACACAATCATCTTATGATTTAAGATAACCAAAACGTTTTATTTTAGTTGATTAAACTGCGCAGATTATTTGTTCATCTAAAGCAGTGTTTCTAAACTGGTGGGTCACGACCCACTTTTGGTAACATTTTCAGGGGTTCACGGAGTGTGTGGTCAAAAAAAACAACAAAAGTTTAATTTTTAACTTATTTTGACCTTTATTTTGAAATGCATGCACGACAACCCTACCATTTGACGTGAAATTTAATTTAATTATACCAACAAATACGTCAAAGAGCAAGTACGAACCTGAATATGTAAAGTATGGATTTACATATCGTCACCTTGGAATTATAAGGTTCTCTCTGCGTTCTGAATGATTTTGAGATATTGAGCTTTAAGGTTTTTGCTTTCCATAGCAAACAGCATGTGTGTAACATTTGTTTTTCTAAATAAAAAGTCTTAAAATGTAAACTACTATTAAAAAAATAACCCATAATGTAAATAAGTTTGAATTTAATAAGAATATGTCAATAACTCAATTTTGACAAAAATGTCAGATAGAACCTTATAATTCTAATGTAACGATATATTGACGGCATAAAGACTTTAAGCCTCAGTGTGTCATAAGTAGCGAGGTGCTCTACCAAAAGAGAGCATGAAACTTTTAAAATTAAGACGACATTTAGAAACCAGACAACATGTTTTATTAACAGTTCAGTTTAGTTCATTTTCTTACCCTAACCACTGTTTACAGTATTTGTCGTATTTACTCTGAAATATTTCTATAATTTGATACATTTTGTTAAATGACAGCAATAAAATAATGTTTATTTGCAAGTCTTTGTGAATTTCTTATGATTTATCTGTCACTACTGGTGTATGTTAACAAATAAATACAAATTAATTATAATTTCTAAAATTGTATTGTAGTTCCTAAAAATTTGGGTCGCGGCTTGATAACCATGTAAAAATTTGGGTCCCATGGCCAAACCAGTTGAGAACCACTGATCTAAAGAATAACAATGTAAGCTAGCAAAATAAAGTAAAACTTGATTCCACGTGGACTTTAAGTGAGTTTTGTGTGTGGCCACGTGAACATAGGCATTCGTGCTTCCAACAACCTCCGCTCTTTTTTTCTCTCACCTTCCCTGAACCATCTTTCCTGTGTTTGGCCAGTTTTGTTTTTCTCTCTTTCTTCACTCGCTCAGCAGAGGGAGCCAAATACTCAGGAGGGAAGGGTAACTGCTCACCCACAATCACACACACACACATACATACATACATACAGTACACACACAGAGACACACACAGGGCCACCGAATTCCACACACATGCACACACCCAGAGTGCCCAGATGGATGTGTGTGAAGTCCACATAAACCAGGTGAGGTGGTATACAAAGACAAAAAAGAGAGAAAAAAAATATGAACAAAATGACAAATTAACTGGTGATAAAACAGAATGTAACAGTGCGAGTAACTGAAAGGCATGAGTGCAGCAGACGTGTGGCTTGATGATGGAGGTGTGATGTACTCACAGCATTGAGGTATTGTGCCGAAGCGGAGGACTGGAGAGCACCAGAGCGGGACAGGAGAGACAGATGAGGAGACGAGGACGACGGAACAGGAGGAACTCCAGGACTCCTCCTCCTGAAAGAAAATATATCTATATATTTACTCAAAACTTTAAAGAGTTTTATACATATTTAATATCATAAACATTTAGAAAAACAGATTTAAAATTCTTAGAAATTGCGAAGAACAAGCTTTCTGCAGGTTACACCAAGTCAAATTGAAGACTTTTTAAAACCCCCAAGAATTAAATTTCAGACTTGTATAAGGCTAAATGCTGAGATTTTTTTAAATAGCCCAACAGAAAATTTTTACTTGCCCTATTAAAAAACGAATTCTAATTAATTACTTTTTTAGAAACAAATTTTAAATGTGTCAAAAACAAGCAGACCTTAGTTGTATACGTACAACATTGTATACATGATAGATTTTTCAACGTGACTTAACGTAAACTATTAAAGAAACGTAATAAACTAAATGTATGCTCAACAGACCGTTATGATATTAGTTATAAACAGAGATTTGCTAAAAGTTCAGTATTGTTGGTGATTAGATGTGTTGAGGGTTAGATGTGTTAGGCTGACAAAAATTTAATAATCAATAGTAATGCCAGAGATCGGTATTGGCCGATAATCACATTTCATGACTCGATCGGTAGATCTCATGAACCGATCCCAATGTTTGTTTAGGCAGAGTAAGGGCCTGATCATAGAGATTACGCTTCTTGCATTAAGAGGTGCATCCCTTGAATGGTATACTAATGGCTGCGAGCATCAAATATGCACTCCAAATTTTTCATGTTGAATTCTTCTCATTTGCAATGATTCCAAAGTGCATAGTTAGTCGTTTTCTAACCATTTCATCTGTTATATCTATTATTTTCAGTAAAGCTGCTTCTGATCATGACTGGACTACACTAAATTGTTATAAGAGACATGTTTAAGGGATTATGTGCAACATAATTTATTCTCTCATGCAAGGAGAGATCTCCACTTAAAAGTCATACTTAGAGTAAAAATGTGCTACATGGCATGCATTATAAAGCTTGAACCATCAGTTAAATTGAATGTGTTATATGGTCAATGTCTGACATCTATACAATCCCAAATACAAATCAGCTTGTCACAGACTCACTTCTTCCCTGCTTCCCTGTCTCTCTCTCTGGCTCCCTCTCCATCACTGTCTGAGGAAACTGTTGCATCAGAGTCTGAAAGCAAAAGCATGGTCAACACACAGCATCCCTGGAACATGCTTTTAGATGAGAATCTTCATTTGAGACCCACCAGACGATTCTTCATCCACCCTTTCATACTGCAACAGCCTGTCCAGCAGAAAACTGACACAAAACAACAGAAAGTGTTCAGTTCTGTCTGTGAATATGTGGATTAAGCGTTTATTAATTGCAGTTACTTAT
Organism: Danio rerio; assembly: GCF_052040795.2. NCBI lineage: Eukaryota > Metazoa > Chordata > Actinopteri > Cypriniformes > Danionidae > Danio > Danio rerio. Next base: position 10,767,305 of record NC_141036.1, on the reverse strand, counting down.
TCTACCTTTTGTCTCTAGAAACTTTTAACAGTTTCCTCTGAGCTCTTCTTAGCTCCTCTTGAAAACATTCTTGCTCCTGAAAAGAAATAAACACAATAAAATTAAAGAGGTGAGTTGGTTTTACATTCGGATATTCAGACAATAACATGAGTTCAGAAAAGTATTCTTTGCAAAGTGTACATAGGGAAATCATATTAGCAGCAAATGACTATCAAAGTACAATATAGTTTACAGTGAATTAGATAGTGTTCATGTTGTTGTTATTGTCATACTTGCATGCTAATTCCGATCGAATATTCAAAGTATCACGGTGAACAATATAGACACTTCTAAATTAACGAATGTGCAAATATATAACCACCTTTACCGCTATAATAAAATGACCGATCTGAAATTACCAGTAAAAGTTAAAAATGAAGATGGTAACGTACTTACATACACCAGAAACTTTAACTTGCGTTTAAGATTTTTGTATTTTCTCTTGTAATCCACCTCTACTTCTGCTTGCCCGTTCATTTCAGACGCCCAAATGTAAATATGCAGTCGTTTTTTTCAGGTGATTTCGCTATTTCATGTGAATTCCGAGTGACCAAAACTGTATTGTTTTCCTTTGAATGGCAATGTCTATTTTACTCCACAATTTAAAACACTAACGTACAACAAATTGCTAGTATTTTTAGCCAAGCTAACGCTAAATAAACATAACGTAAATTAATCAACAAACGACATATTTACTGGTCGTGTTAAACGTATTAGACACTGCTAAATAGCCAATGATAATGCAATAATATATACCAAACAAATTTAAGTCATATTTAAGAATACAGCGCACATCTCACGCATGTCATGTACAACGCTGCTGATTTCGACGTGCTCTTTGTTTACTTCCGCTTTAGCGTGACGCCTATACTTATGGCAAGCCGACGAGCTCAAAATTAGTGTTTAGCGGCGTTTGAAATGCGGCGTTTTGATTGTAAACGCGATAGTGTAATTTTAAGCTCTTCGGCTTGGTGCACGGGCAGTCAGCGATGCGGCGCCAGGCAAAAGTATAATTCCAGCTTCACTCATAGAGGAAATGGGAAATTTCTAGTTTCATGGTTGGGATTCAGTGTCTTACAATATAAAACTATAATAAAACAAATACCGAACCGCATTGCATGTCTATATTTTAATTTTTGATTATCCTTTGCTAATTTGAAAACAGTTACAATCAGTTAACACCAACATATAAATATATTAAATTTAAATGAACAAAATAGATGTATTTTAGTTAAATAATTGAATACTTTAAATTCAGTTACAGTGAATGCAACTAAAATCAGCAACTATGGGGCCTGTTGTACACTAGGTGTAGTCATAATAAAATAATGGAATGGAATGGAAATACAATTCAAAGTATAATTAACATTATACTTTAATTAAATTAAACGTTTTTTTTTAAATTACGAAAAATTCATAAAATATATATTTACATGTCTTTGCTGAACACACAAACACTCTTCTTCATGAGTATTTATGTGTACAGTTAAACTAGAGTACCTTCAGCTGTAAATCCTTAGCATCATCTGTGACTGTAACACAAAACAATTGCATTTGGATTGTTGGTTTGGTTCCCAGAAAGCAAGACCTGATGGCCTAAAATGCAAGGTAAATACCCCACGTGACATGGATAAATGTAAAAAAGAAAGACTCTTGAGGTAATCAATAGTGCTATTGTAAAAGTTTATTTCAATTAAACAGAACTTTTAATTTTTATATATGTTAAAATGCAATAATTCATCATGCTGAAGCAGCATTATAAGTATCGTTACTCAAGTTTTTATTGTCTGACAATACATGAAATCATTATAATATCATGAACTGACAACAAATACTGAGAATATGACAGTCAGTCAAAGATTTGCTATATGTGGATATGCAGTACTGTTCTGTGCACCACTTACTATAATCATTGGAAGAGGAGTGAGTCCTATTGTCTATTCATTCTTCGATATTGTCTCTATTCTTCTCTCGTTTGTTTTAAGTCTTTCTCTTATTCTCTTTCTCTGTGAAAGATTAGATTACCAAAATATTAAGAGGTTACCAAGGTTTAAAAGGATCACTCGATCATTCAGTTGGTCATTTTAACAGTTCATAAAGGGTTCATATTACTGGAACTCAAGTTTTTTTAAGCACCATTCTCAAATTCATCCTCCTTTAAATGAAGGCCTGCAGAGATAATACTATTTTCTGTCAATTAGAGAAATCCAAAATCCAGACAAGTTTAAAGTGGGTTAAGTTTAGTGGTTCGTTGTCAAAATGTTCTAATCATCTCTGGGTTTAATTTTTACTGTGAAGAACAATGAGGAAATACAGTAGAGAAATAGAGATATTCCATCTCCAGCCTCGTGAGGGCAGCAGAAGCACCGCAGACTTTGACAGGCCTCACCGACACTTTATTAGGTAACGTTTAGCTACCCTGCTTGCTTGTACCTCTTTTACTTCATTAATTCTTCAGGGTAGGGTTGTAGCAAAGGTTTTCAGCATTCAACATTACTAAGAGATAAAAAAAAAATCACATACTTTTGGTAATCCTGTATTTAGTTAATGTTTAACATGATAAACACTCAGTCACAGCACTCATACTTTCTTCCTTCATAGGGGCTTACAGCATCATGAGATGTTTCTCATTTCAAGTGAAATCAGCCAGCCGGATGTAAAAAAATAAAAGAAACTATTGAGAATTTTACCGTTAAAGCCATTGATTTCTGGTCTATTTGTGGTAAGTTACAAAATGTCTTCATGAAACATAATCTTAACTTAATATTCTAATCAGAATAAAAGAAAAATAATATCGATAATTTTGACCCATACAGTTGCCAAAAATATACCCGTGTAACCTAAGACTGGTTTTGTGGTCCAGGGTCACATAACAGTGTAATTCAAGTTTAGCCAGAAAGTGTTTGTTTGTTTGAAATGATGATATAATTCAGGTTAATTTTAAAAATAATACATCATTTTAAAAAATGTCTGTCAGAGTTTGATAAATATGTTGAAAAAGGTGCCTATCACAGCAGGAATAAGTTAATGCAAGTAAAATTAATTTGGGATACACTTTTGAGAAATACTTATGTTTTGTTGGAAATAAACATAGATTTTGATTTGAAAGCAATCATGAGTTGAAAAAAGTAAATATTGATAAAGGCGAAATCTAAATAACATTTCTGAAATATCAATGAGGTTAACAGCCTGATGACTGTCAGATGTTCTTGTTAATTGACGATCTTGTTAATCATCTATCTATCTGTCTATCTGTCTATCTATCTATCTATCTATCTATCTATCTATCTATCTATCTATCTATCTATCTATCTATCTATCTATCTATCTATCTATCTATCTATCTATACACATACATGTTATTTGAACATATTTGCCATATTAAATTATGTAAACGAAATATAGGCTATATACATGTACATGTAAAAGCCTTTTTATGCAATATTTCGAAATATAGGTTGCATATATGACATATTTTAAACATGTGAAATCCAAACCGTATAATTTGCTTAAATTTGCATAGGCTGTATCAGATTATATGGGTTTGAGTTACTACAGGTTTTTTGTCAAATCTATTGCAAATATATATTATTTATTTTAAGCACCATTCAACTGGGACATTTTAAAGAGGTGGTCCACTACGATATCATATTTCAAACTTTAGTTGATGTGTAACGTAGCTGTGTGAACATCTTTCAATGTAATGCGCTCCAAGTTCAATGCAAACGGAGACCTTGGCTTTTACGGCGTTAGCTTAGCAAAGCCTACAGTGAACAAATTTAAGGACTACAAAAAATACGTCCGGGTTAATGAGATCATAAACCCTTCAGGTTATGCACATACACCAATGACATACACACAGCGCAGTAAAGGGGCGTGGCCAGAGGTCCTGTAATGTTATAGCAGAGAAAGCTAAAATGCCGTCCAAGCGCAGCTATTTTTACAGAGCTTGTTATCTGACACGACACAAAGAGAGAAGTGCTTACAATTAAATTTTAGTTATGTTCTAGAGAATTAAAGAAAATATATAGCGCAGCATTTGACAAAGGACAGCTTCCAGGATCTCTCCCAATTCAGTGCTGGATTCAGTTAAAACTCCTCCAACCGACGAAGCTGTGGATTGTGAGCCACAACCTGTAAGTATTTTTATTTGTTAAAATTTATCTATTGGATGCACAGTTTCTAGCGTTAACATTATGTTTTAGCGAGGGCGTTAATGAGGATGTAAACAACAGGAAATACTGTTTGGCACTGTTAACAATTTAGCTACAAATTCATATTTATCAGTCAAACCATTGTAAACACTCACAATCGTCAGCAGCGCTGCAGTGTCTTGCTTTGCGGCCACTTTCCCTGTGTTCTACATCTCAAATAACAAACTTTCAAAAGATATGAGAATGTTTCATACTACTTACACATGCTTATTCCGAATATATGTTAAAGACACATGTCAGATTTTATTTTAGAGAGCAGGCGTGAGATTGAGCTGTGTGCTCTTCATTTCCTGTCTGAGGCCCCGTTTAAACTAATGCGTTTTAGTTTGAAAACGCATAAGTTTTGCTACGGTTACGCCATCCGTCCACACTACGCCGGAGTTCTCGAGCCCCAAAAACGGAGCGTTTCGAAAACGCTGGAGAGGCCGTTTTCATTCTGAAACGCTGCTGCTCCGTCTCAATGTGGATGATAGAAAACGGAGACATCTGAATACAGAGGCGGGGCTGCAGACATTCGCCTCTCTGATTGGGGGTTTTCCTCAATATTAAGTAGCTCAACACGCACAGTTCAGTCCTGCATTTCCTCCGTGTAAGTTCAGACTTCGCAAGTTTGATCAAGGCTGCAGTCTCTTCGTCTCAGTTTGATTTGGTAAATACCGAGGACACGGGTAAATCTTCAAAGGGAACAGTGTATTTTATAACCTCATTCACATCACCCTGGCTACGTTGTTTCACTTTCTCAACAATAAAATGTAAACATGACAACTAAACAGACAGGAGAAATGTTGAGGCGTCGTGCTGCATTTATGAGCGTCATCTTCACTGTGTGGATATTTAACAAAACGGAGCCGATAACAACTGCCTCCTTTCAATTTCAGTGAAAATACGAAACACAGCCTCTCTTTTGCTGAATATCAGTTTTAATAATCGATAATGGCCATTATAAAAGTATAACATACAATAAGTTTATACATTATAGGAAATAAAGGCAAGCGATCAGTCAATATACAGAATAGGCTACGTGGTTACATTAATCATTAACTTATCTTTGCGCTCAGCCAAAACACGTTACCTGACAACAAGTAATAGATTTCAATGACCAAAGTCAGGGAATATGTCGTTAGATAAAAACAACAAGATGAATGAAATAGCCCGTTTAATAAATATAGTGAGATTAGATCCAGCGGTAGATGCTTGATGAGAAGTCCGACTAGCACAGCTCTCATCTGGGTAGATGGGCTGCAGCGCTTGACAAAGAGTGTGAGTGTGGTCACGTGATGTGCGTTTTCAGCGTTTTGGTGTGGACGGAGAGCAGTTCAGAAACGCTGGGTAAAACGCGAGTGTGGACGCGGATCGTTTTCATTCTAAAACGCCGTTTTAAAACTAAAACGCACTAGTGTAAATGGGGCCTGATTCAACTACTGTTTACACAGCGCTAAAGTGCGTGCTTGTAGAGGTCGTGACATGGTGACGTGGAGCCGATCCGTGAGTCACAGCACATTATTTTAGCTGACCAATCAGAGCCTCTTGAGGGCGGGCCTTTGAGATGAACTAGGAAATGACATTCGTTTTCATGTTAGCTAAGTAGCTGTATATAATCAAAGTAAGATGTATGAAAAAAAACAACATGATTTTCTAGAAATAAAGCATGAGCACACATTGCTTTGCATCTTATAAACACAACCAAGCCTTAAAATACACTGTGGACCACACCTTTAAAAACCTCATTTAGGCTCAAAGGATGCTTAAAAAACAAATACATGTAAATAGGCAGTGTTTGCTCTCATATTGCATGTTAATTTTAGAATATCGAAAGGTATAGACAAAAAAAAAAAAACGATTAATGACATTAGGCTACTCTGTGGTATCAAATGTATCTGAAGGCCTTTGCCCTAAAGCACAATGTTTTAAAATTAGTCGGTGTAATTTGACCATTTTGAAGCATTGTGTGTGTGACTGTGCATTTAAAAAACTGATTGCACTCTCCCTTTTACTGAGTCTGCATCTCAGCAGTCAGACACTCAGGACAGGTCTATGAATAATACATTGCCTTGGATGAGTAGTGTTCAGAGAGAGAGAGAGATGACGTATTCCACAAAGGATTTTTTTTTTTCTTGTCATACAACTCTGCCCTCCTCTATTCCACAGAAATATTTGAAAAATCTTTGTCGGACAGACTGCTCTTTATGAAACATAATCTTCCTCTGTTTGCACGTCGAACACAGGCAGTCTCTCTTCCTATATATCGTTTGTGAGTTTATACACTCACGCACACATAGACAAAATCCTTGTCAGACCCCTTATAGAGTGAAACATAAGCCCCTCCGCTGCTCTTCTATCTGTCTTGTTGCCTGTAATAGTCAGCCTCTGTTCTCTGACGTTGGCTCTTGTTGCAGACAGAAATAGAAAATCTCTTCTCTCACTTCCATAAATCGCTGGTGTGGTGCAGAGAGACAGCTGTGGAGCCCACAATACCTCACTTTGCTCTTGTTCTTGTGTGTTGACATCCCATTATGTGAAATCAAATGATGTCCCGAGCCATTAAGGATATTATACTGTAATTATTTTTAACCTCACATCGATTTGTGCCGATCAGTCGAATATTTTGGTCACCTTCGGTCTCTAGCCAATCACTCTATTGCCTTGATATATTATAGTCTTCGTCGCAGCCAAAGGAAATATAACCTACTCGTAATTCAAAATATAAAGATATATTTTTAGCGTTGACAAATCTTGGAAATAGGTCAAAGCACTGGCTCTATCTGAGCAGTTGCATTTGATAAATGTTCTAGACCAGGGGTGGCCAATCCTGTTCCTGGAGAGCCACTTTCCTGCAGATTTCAGTTTTGACCCATATCAAACACACCTGCCTGTAATTATCACGTAGTGTTCAGGTCCTAATTAATTGGTTCAGGTGTGTTTGATATGAGTAGCAACTGAAATCTGCAGGAAGGTGGCTCTCCAGGAACAGGGTTGGCCACCCCTGTGTAACGGAGGCCAGCTAGTGAGTGCTGTGCAGGTAAACGTCACTCCTCTGACCTCTAAAGGTGCTCTAGCGACGAACGCTTGGTAGAGTACCCGACTCCCATGCGGAAGGTCGCCGATTCAAAACCAGCTCGGAGCAGGTTGGGTGGCGTAGGACCGGCGGGGTTACACACTTGTTCTAGACAAACACAGCAGTTGAAATTTATAAACATGCTCATTTAATGGCTTACCCTTATTACATAAAAAAATATAGAGTATGTAGGTATTTAAAGGGATAGTTCAACCAAAAAATGATGTCATTAGTATTATCCTTTACTTGTTCCTTTCTTCTGTTAAACACAAAATGAGATTTTTTAAAGAAAGCTGAAAACCTGCGACCATCTACTTCCATATTAGGAAAAACAAATACTCAAAGGTTAAAGGTTTTCAGTTTTCTTCAATACATCTCGTTTGGAAACACTTGAGGGTGAGTCAAAAGTTAGCAAATGTTCATTTTTGGGTGCACTATACTTTTAATACGCAGTTAACATGTAGCACAATATGTTTGTCTTGTTGTTAGCACAATTGTAGTATGATTGTTACACTGCTAATATGAATTTTGCATGTCTTAACATGTTTCTAGCTTGAATTACCATGATTTTAACATGTGGCATATTGCTTGCATGTTTTAAAGCAGGGGTTCTCAACTGGTTTGGCCATGGGACCCACTGTAACGAGGAGACTGACTTGGAGGGATCCATTATGCAGTATTTATTAATCAAGCTCTCACTCAAACACACAATATGCACTAATGTGCAAACACACAACAACAACAGTCTGTGATGGATAAAGACTGGCGATGAACAGACACAGAGAGTTTTACCAGGCATAGATCGAGGGCAGGCTGCAAGTATCAGAGTCCGTGTATCAGGCGTGAGTCGTGGGCAGGCATCGGATATCAGAGTCCGTGTATCAGGCGTGGGTCATGGGCAGGCAGCGAATATCAGAGTCCGTATATCAGGCGTGGGTCGTGGGCAGGCAGAAGGCGAAGCAGAGTCAGAGACAGGCTGGAGTAATGCACGAGGAATCAGGCAGGAATAACGCTCAGAAATGCTGGCCGGGGCTAAACAAGACTTCGCACTGACTGAGCGTTTGGAACTGGCTTATAAAGGGTACGTGGGTCGTAGCTTTATTCAGAACAGGTGTATGCACAATCAGCGTATGTGGATGATGTAATGTTAGAAGTCCGGAGATGGCGGCCTCTGCTGGCCAGCGAGGGGAATGACTGGGACCGAGTCGGTGAAACCCACATTTTTACATGGTCATCAAGCGGCAACCCAAATTTTTAGGAACTAATACAATTTTAGGGATTATAATTAATTTGTATTTATTTGTTAACACACACAAGTAGTGACAGATAAATCATAAGAAAATCACCAAGACTTACAAATAAACTATATTTTATTGCTGTCATTTAACAAAATGGATCAAATTATAGAAATATTACAAAGTAAAAACGACAAATACTGTAAACAGTGGTTAGGGTAAGGAAAGGTTCAGTTACAATGAACTAAACTGAACTGTTAATAAAACAAGTTGTGTGGTTTTTAAATGTTGTTTTGATTTAGTTTTAGTTTTCGTGCTCTCTTGTGAGAGCACCTCGCTACTTATGACACACTGAGGATTGAATTCTTTTTTTGTCGTCAATATATGTAAATCCATACTTTACATATTCAGGGTCGTACTTGCGCTTCGACATATTTGTTGCTATAATTAAATAAAATTTCACATGTCAAACGGTACGGTTGTCGTGCACGCATTTCAAAATAAAAGTCAAAATAACTTAGAAATTAAACTTTTGTTGTTTTTTGTGGTTTTCCCCACCCACTGAATTGATTGACAGGTGCCATGTTGCTATAATAACATGCATACACATGTCCACGGAAGATTTTTTGCAAACAAACTAGGATTAAAATATTTGTTTCAACTCTCTATGATATTTATAAGTTTTATACATTTAAAACATTTTTAAAAAGAGCATGTTTGCAGTAAAGACAGTAAAACCGCCATGTAATTCTTAACTGCTGCTGTAAGTATATACATATATATATATGTGTGTGTGTGTGTGTGTGTACTGCAAAGAGCATTTATGTGTGACTCATCGTTTCAGAAAGGCTTAAATAAACTCACCCACAAATACATCAAATAATCTTACTTGGTGTTTTTGACTAATTGACCTTATATTAGCTTCATTCGGGTCTGTCTCTATCACTGACTGCTGTTTGTCTAATATAACGCAGGAGAAGCAGACACACATGTAGAAAAAGTGGGCGGGGAGAAGCAGCTCATTTGCATTTAAAGCCACAGTCTACAAAAACAGCTACAATGCACTCAGACTCCAAAATGTCCAGATTCTGAAAGCTATAATAAATGATATGATGGGTGTTTTGAGCTGAAACTTTACAGACACATTCTTGAGACACCAAGGGCTTATCTTACATCTTGTAAAAGAGGTAAAATAGGTGCCCTTTAACAAAAACATAAAGTAGGATGTTGCGTTTTTTAGCTGCTGATTGAAAATTTGTACACATGTTTTAGGATGTTGCATTTATTAGTTAGCATGTTTGGTACTTCGTATATTTAGCATTTTACTAAAAGGAATTAGCATTAGTGTGGCTGGAAGGGCATATACCAGCCTGATCTCACGAGAAAACATAAGTATTTTAAGTTTTGCCAGTTTAGTGGCTAATTCGTATGGATTCAGTCGTACGAATTTGTACGATTTTAAAAAGGAGGCGTAGCACCTAACCCCACCTCTAAACCCAACCGTCATTGGGGGATGAGCAAATTGTACTAAATTGTACGAATTAGATCGTACGAATTCATACGATTTAGCCACTAAATCATAAAGTTACGAATTGCAGTGAGATTGTGTTGCATATACCACATAAAACATATGCCAGAGTAATTGAGGTTCCGGTGTGTACATAAATTCTGCTGTGGCGACCCCTGATAAATCAGGCACTAAGCAGAAGGATAGTGAGTGAGAAAGTGAGAATTTGCATGAATTAACATAATAAGTGTTACTTAACTTAGCCGAATAACTAGCCAATTTAGTCTAATTTGAAAAAAAAAGACGTTTTTATTATCATTGTATTTTTATTATAATTCTTTAATGTAAATAGAACATTTCCAAAATTTTACCTTTTAAACCTTTACCTTTTTACCTTTAAAAAATAACCAAAAATGAAGCCAGTTCCCAGAGAAGGATATTTTGTTGCAGAAAATAGAAAAATGGGAGCCAAACAGGAACCATGTGTCAATGTTAGGGCAATGCTCTGTTTGTGCTGAGTATTAGATACTAGATGTCTTGTGAATATTCATTTCTGAAGTTTTTTTCTCTCTCTCCGCTGTCGCCACTAGCTTGCTTGGTTTGGGATCGGTAGAGCCACGCATCGATGGATTTGCTCTCCAGTGTTTAGACCCTCAGTTGTGATTATTAAACCGCACTGAACTGAACTTAAACACAAAAAAACTGAACTACACTGTTCCAATTTATGATCTTTTATTTGAAGCTGCTTTTACACAATCTCCATTGTAAAAGCACTATACAAATAAAGGTGAATTGAAAGGTGAATTGAATTTTGATTTTGGCTTCATCTGATTATTTGTAACTCATTTATAAAAACATTGTTTCAGCTTCTAATACATGGCATTTGGTATTAAAGGCAAATATGTGCCATCTTTAATCTGTCTTGTTAAACAGTAAATTGTCTCTGAAATATTAACGCTAAAATAAACATGCACAGTTTATTTGACAATAAATTATGCACGAAAAGTATTTTTTATATTCAGCCTGGCATAGATATAACACTACTCAACCCTTCTATCTCTCTTTCTCTCTCTCACTAAATCCACCCCACCCCCTTCTTTGTGTGTGTTTCTAATACACACCTATCAGTCAGTTTGATTTAACCCCTCTCTCACACATGTATGAGATCTCAGAGTTCTGACTGCTTTGTTCTGACAAGCAAAACTGGAATGCACACAAATCACATGAAGGACACAAACAACAACTTTAACAACTCTCTCCTCGGCGCCCAAAAGGTAAGATTAAATGTCTCCTTGATATGTCATTGCAAGGTGAAATACCCAGTATGAATTGTTGCTCTTTCTGGAAGCTTCCAAATGAGATGACAGAGTAAACATATCATTCAGAGTCTATCTAAAAAGAAAATATCCTTGTTCACTAATTTAATTCAGAGTTAATTTATCAACGCCAATCTTTTTAAAACCGATTTTGTTTTTGTGTCTGTTTGGGTTGCAGGAGAAACTTATTCAAGCGATTAAAAAAATCAAACATGAAATTGATGAATGTTATGAAGCTGAGAAAGATGCCTTTGTGGACGCACTGGAAGTCGAGGTACTGATTGGTTTATTAAGTAAAACAGTACGACTTTATTTTGATGGTCCATTTGAGTATTAGTAGATTGTCTGCTTCATATCTGTTGATACTGCTCCTTCAACAGACATTTAACTGACTATTAGAAACTTTGCAAGTGCATGTCAACTTACACTAACCCCAACCTAACAGTCTACTTATAATCTAATGAGAATTAGCTGGCATGTAGATGCAATGCAGCTTAAATTCAACAAACAGACCATCAAAGTAAAGTGTGACCAGTAAAGCTTATCTGTGACAGAATATGTATTAATAGCCTTTACTAAACAACACCACTTACTGGCTCACATGGAAATACAACTATCAGAATCTATGTTAACATGTTAGCAACATACCACACATGCTAAATCACGGTAAAACATGGTAATTCAGGCTAGAAACTTGCTAAAACATACAAAAATCATATTAACAGTGTAATAATCATGCTAGAATTGTGCTAACAACAAGATTTTACATATTTTGCTACATGCAGTGCATCCAAAAATGAACATTTACTCACTTTTTACGTACCCACGAGTGTTTCCAAACACAAAATGAGATATTTTGAAGAAAACTGAAAGGCTGTAACCACTGACTTTTGGTATGTGTTTAAATATGAGATACACAGCCATTTTTACAAAATAAATGGTGATGTGATGACACACTTCTAAAATATTTAATAAAATGTCAAAATAAATATGTGTGGAAAATGATCCATAATGTATTTACTGTCTATTAAAACGACACACGTGGCTGTTAATGAAACACAATAGAATATTAGATTAATTATTAATAATTTATTTGATCATTAGTGCTAGTGCTGTTATGATCAGTCTTGAAAATCCTGTAAAATAATAAATATTCATTATTGTCATGTTTCTTGTATTTATATATGCAAACATTTCTCTGAACGCTTCCACCGACTCAAAGAACATTATATACAGTTGAAGTCAGAATTGTTAACCCCCCCCCCCCTGAATTATTAGACCGCTTGTTTATTTTTTCCCCAATTTCTGTTAAACAGAGAGCAGATTTTTTCAGCACATTTATGAACATAATAGTTTTAATAACTCATTTCTAATAACCGATTTATTTTATCTTTGCCATGATGACAGTAAATAATATTTTACTAGATATTTTTTAAGACATTTAAAGGCTTAACTAGGTTAATTAGGTTAACTAGGCTGGTTAGGGTAATTAGGTTAATAAGTTATAGTATAACAGTAGTTTGTTCTGTAGATTATCGAGAAAAAAATAGATTAAAGGGGCTAATAATTTTGCCCCTAAAATGGTGTTTAAAAAATTAAAAACTGCTTTTTTTCTACCCGAAATAAAACAAACAAGACTTTTTCCTCAAGGAAAAATATTATCAGACATACTGTAAAAATTTCGTTGCTCTGTTAAACATAATTTAGAAAATATTTTTAAAAAGAAGAAAAAAATTTGAAGGGGGCTAATAATTCTGACTTTAATTGTATATGGTTTAGAAAGGGTGGACATTCATTATTTTAAATAAGTCACGAAAAACATTCAATTTAGCCTAATACACTCAGTTCTACAACTCATAATGTAGAAGTTATGGTATTATATATGAGTAATTACTCCATAAGTAAACTAATTTCAACCTACTCCGGATCTTTGTTCAGAGTTATTATCCCTTTAATTGATTATTCTCCCTTCCGCTGTGTTTCTCATTAAGTCAATATAGTCCGTCTCTTCCACTTTCCTACAGAACAGATTTGAAAAGATTGAGCGTGAAATCCGAGCAGAATTTCAAAACCTCCATCGTTTCCTGAACGAGGAGGAGGAGGCAGATGTGGAGCGACTGAAGAAGGAGAGAGACAAACGAGTGAAGATCTTAAAAGACAGAGAGAAGAAGATTGCCATGCAGGGTAGAGATCTAGAGAAAGCCATCGAGACGCTGAACTGCAAACTGCGAGAAGACGACAGTCCCAAACTTCTGAAGGTGGATTTCCATTTAAAATCGGATGAACTGACAGCCAAGGCAGTAAAAGTCTTTATCGTTTAGCTTTGAAAGGATAGTTCACCTAAAAATTAAACCTACTCCATCATTTACTGCCTCATGTGGTTTAAAACTCTTATGAGTGTCTTCTTTTAAACACAAAAGAAGATATTTTGAAGAATGCTGATTGACTTGGACAAAAGATTACTATGAAAGTCGAAGGGTGCCACCAACTAGCATTCTTTGAAATATCTTTTGCGTTTAGGAGAAAAAATAAACTCAAATAGGTTTTGAACAAGTCAAGGCAGATTAACCCAGCGAACACCTTCATGTTAAAATGCGACAAAAACGCAAATCGGTTTGACGTCAGCAGACGATCTTGATGTCAAAATAACATCAAATTTACATTGTAAAATTCGATTACAGCAGTGTCCTGTAACTGATTGTGGATGTGTTTTTGACATCAATGATAGGTGTCAACTTGATGTTGTTTTGACATCAAGGTAGTTTAAATGCATTGTAAATTATAAATTAAACTAATTAAATATAATTAAATATAATTATTTCTTATAATACTTTTTGTTGTTATTGTGGTGGTCAAAAGGGCATTAATGTGTGGATGTCAAATGGACGCCAATGTTTTGACATAAAATTGATTTGCATTTTTGATGTCAATGTCAATTAAATGTGTTTTTGGCATCATGCTGACTAAATGATGACAGAGATCTAAATTTTAGGTGGACTATGCCTTTAAGGCCCCGTTTACACTAATTCGTTTTAGTTTGAAAACGCATAAGTTTTGCTAGGGTTACGCCATCAGTCCACACTACACCGGTGTTTTCGAGCGCCGAAAACGGAGCGTTTTGGAAACGTTGGATTAACCGTTTTCATTCTGAAACACTGCTGCTCCGTCTCAGTGTGGATGGGGAAAAACGGAGACATCTGAAAACGGAGGCGGGCTGCTGAGATTCGCTACCTGATTGGGGCTTTTGTGTCATTGCGTATCCTTCCCTTATTCGTCAAGCCCCTATCACATGACTATAACACATGGCTTTAACGCTACCGGAAGACAGCAGACCAGCCTTTCAATGTAAACAACAACATGGACACAGAAATGGGAGCGTTGTTTGCACTATTGTCTGATTTAGGCACCATTGTGCAGTTATTCATTTGTTACATTTAGTAACAACTCGACTTTGTCGTCTATCCACAAAAATACCTCTCTTGATTTCTTTGCTATCGCGTGCATTGTTCAACCGGCGTTTGTTGACTAACAATAACCAAATGCCGAGCGAGACACATGCTTCCTGTTTATACTCGAATGCGCATGCCCAGAGTGCGCGAATGGTCACGTGATATGTGTTTTTGGTGGCGTAGTGTGGACGGAGATATGTTCTGAAAAGCTAGGTGAAACGCTAGTGTGGACGCGGATTGTTTTTGATCATCTAAAACGGCGTTTTAAAACTAAAACACACTAGTGTAAACGGGGCCTAAGTCATACTGTAGGTCTCAAAATCGTTTCCTGGAGGGCAACAACTCTACAGCTGATCCAACTAATCAAGGTGTTCAAGACTACTAGAGACTATTGAGCAGGTGTGAGTTGGAGGTGATTGGACTCGGAGCTAAACTATGCAGAGCTGCGGCCCTCCAGCAGTTGAGTTGGAGACCATTGCTTTAAAAAGTGTGGTGTGACCTGCACAGACAAGAAAATAGTTTGTTAATCTCTATGAATTGTTTAAAAATGTGAAGTTAAAAATACTGCGTTTATTATATGTTTAAAATATGTATTTCTGATATATTTATTATTTTATTGTATTGCTCTGCAATTTACTGTTAAGCCATTATCTATTTTGGAACAACAGGGTGAGTTTATAGTTAGATGGTGGAGGGTGTCAGAAAATTCTAGAAGCTGTTTGACACTGTTAAGCTCAAGTACCCAAACAATCTCATGATTGAAAGAGTGTGGAATCTGAAGAGCTGATTGCTGTATTCAAGCAGTGAATAATGACTTTAAATCTGAACATTCACACTCTAAACACTATATTTTTTATTCATTTAGGAAATCAAAGAGCTTCTCAAAAGGCAAGTGTCTTTTAATTCACACATAAAAAAACGAGCTGTGTTGTTACTCTTCACATTGAGGCAATCTGTTACTTATCTACTTGTTTTCCTTGTTTCGTTTGTTTTTTTAGATGCGAGGTGAATTTTGTTCGTCCTTCCCCAATCGACAGTGAAATCTTCTCGAGTCAGTTTGTGGGGCCCATTCAGTACCGGATCTGGAAACACATGAAGGCATCACTATACCCAAGTATTAAGACTAAATATTAAATAGTATTGTAAATTTACATATCAGACGTTCTGACATTTCCCTAAGTTAATGCTAGATTTCACATTACAGTGGTGGGGATTTTGATTCATCCTAGTGATTTAACTCTTTTAAATAATAATAATTAATAATATAAATTTTTTACATTTATATAGCGCTTTTCTAAAAACTCAATGCTTTTTGCACAATGGGGGGAATCTCCTCATCCACCACCAGGGGCGTTGCTAGGGTCGAAAGGGATGAGGGCTTAGCCCTAAAGGCTGATTTATACTTCTGCGTCGGCGTCGCTGACGTACACCTCTCAAAAAATGTAACTACACGTTGCAATGACGCGTAGCGCAAGCTCTGTGATTGGTCGGCTTGGTATCGCTGACGAGTCTGGGCAGGACCGAGAGCCGCGTGAATGGTTCGAGCCTGATGGAGCGATTGTTTACAAGTGTGGAGTCCCGTGAAGGAGCTTCGGATGGAAAGTTTTCTTTTGTGTTTACGTCATAGTTAAAGTTGTTGCACGTCCGCCGGTTCCTGCGTCAAAATGAGCGAGTTTGAGCCACTTGTACATCCCGGAAGTGTTCAGGAAAAGCAAAACAGCAGCGAAGAAACTCGACACAGAGGAACATTAACACCTCACTGCCAACTAGCATTTCGGAAGTGTTAATGCAGACCCACAGAGAAAGCGTGCAGTATAAATGCACAGCTACACACGTTGCATGCGCCGTGGGTTACACCGGTCACTTGACGCAGAAGTATAAACCAGGCTTTAAAAAAGTGTCTGAATCTGCTTCTCATTTGGCAGGCTGCTACTGTCCACCAGAGGTTGCAATTCAGTTACGGGCACATGCTTTGAGAGCCTTTCTAAATGAATTAATGAAATATGTGGTTTTCCAACAAGGCAACCCGAGGTGCTGAAATATAAACTGCCTTTGGAATGGTTAAAACAACCAAAACAAAGACAGCGTTCCGGCACGTAACACACATTTTCAAAGCAGAATATCTGGCTTCAGCATTGTTTTTCAGATAAACAATAATGTTTACTTGCCTTGTATCTAAATATCTGCAAACATATTATGCTATTTTTATGCTTAGAAGAGTCGAAAAACGTACAAACAGCACCTTTAATCTAAAGCTACATCACATAAATGCATTGTAAATATCACTGTTACTGAATATTTAGGTTTGACTTTTATTAATTTAATTTTCATACACAGACATATCCATGTTGACGTTTGACCCTGAAACAGCACATCCCCTTCTGACTTTGTCTCCTGAGAGAACAGCAGTGACTTTCGAGGAGGGCAAGGAGACTGGGGAGAATGCGGCTGAGAGAAACCCAAAGCGCTTCCACTACTATTACTGCGTAATGGGCTCAGAGGGCTTCACTCATGGCCGCCATTACTGGGAGGTGGAGGTAAAAGGCAAGACCGCCTGGAGAGTGGGTGTGGCGAGAGCAGACGTGCACCGCGGGGAGATGGACTCTTCCTCGACGCTAAACGGACTGTGGACGTTGTCTCTTAGAAATGGCTCGATCACGGCCTGCACCCACCCAAAGCCCACACCAGTGCTCTCGTACACTCCCCCAATCCGCATCGGCGTTTTCCTAGACTGTGATAATGAGGAGGTGTCTTTCTACAACGCTGTCACCATGAACCCACTCTTCTCCTTCTACACAGGGACTGTTTTAGTGCCACTCTATCCATTCTATAACCCGTGTGACACAGATGAAGGAAAGAACTGTGCTCCTCTTTCCATATTTCATCCATCACTGTGAAGGATTGGCTTGGGTGTTTGTTTCTTCTACTAACTGCTGACACAGTTTGAAATGCTGGACTTTGATCAACCGAAAGCATGAATGCCTGTGAATCTAGATTGCAGGGGTCTTTATTATGAATGTGGCATACACATAAAAAACAGAAGTGGAAGCATTCGTAGGGCTCTTTCACGCAAAGGTTGTAATCTATAAAAAACTAACTTGACAGAGGATGTGCGCAGGTGTAAGTAAACGTTTTTTACTTAAATACTGACTTAATTGAACCACCTTAAATCATTATACAAGCCATAATCATAAATATATAATTGCAAATTTATTCTGGCGTACAGTACGCTTACTTTTAAAAAGGTTTCCACAATTCAATTCATCTTCATTTCTATAGTGCTTTTACAATGTAGATTGTGTCAAAGCAGCTTAACATAGAAGTTCTAGTAAATTTAAATTGCGTCGGTCCAGTTTTTAGAGTTGAAGTTCAGTTTAGTTTAGTTCAGTGTAATTTAAATAGCACTGCTGAAAGCCCCAAAACTAAAGAGCAAATCCGACGCTGTGCAGCTCCACAAGTCATAAACCAAGCAAGTCAGTGGAGACACTCACTGAACAAAAATTTACCAATTGACGAAAGTGAAGAAAAAAAAAACGTAAGAAAAAAACAGGCTCAGTTGGGTAAAGCAGTTCTCCTCTGGCCAAACTTCTTGTGCAGAGCTGCAGTCTACATGCAGGAGGCTTGCTTCTGTTTGCTCAGTGACTCTAGCTTCGTTGCTAAATGGCTAACATGGATTTTATTAAGATAGTAGCTGTGCTTTATGTGCTTTAGGAAGGCTGAAAAACAGCGTAGATTCGTTCGGCGCCGTGCCTGGGTCCACAATATCCTTTTTTTTTTAAACAATACAATCATATTAACCATGACAATGGATGGCATCAAGTACAATAATAAACAAGGAAAATTATATATAAACAAATAAAAATAATACTAAAATAAGATAATAAAAAAACGGTACAGAGGCAAAACTTTCAAATTAAAGAATATTTACAAAGTCCTTTTAAAAAAACTTTTTTTACACTTTTTTGCTGTAAACATTTTGTAAAGTAGTAATTAAACAATTTAAGTCACAAGGAAATTTCTGAAAAATTGGGTAATGATGAAAAATTTTTATATTTGTGAATATAATATTTTCCCAATAAAATAAACAAATTGCGTATAAATTCTATGTTATGTTTGTCATGAGAAAAGTAACAAATCATATCACGCATGGACAAATTTATCTTAAACTTATATTTTGATGTAAAACAGACAGATAAATCAGACCAAAACACATTACCATGTGGGTATTTGACAAAAAGACGATCAATCGATTCAATACTTAAGTTACAGAAGACACAAGTTAAATTAGAATAACTAAATTTAGATACAATCTCGTTTGCGGGGATATTGTGTAAGCCAAGCTTTTATCAAATTAATTTGATCTATTAGAGAAATCCAAAGAAAGTTTCCTCTCAGAGCGATTCTTTTCTTTGACTGAAACGCAGTTCCTATATTTTTATTAATACATTTTAGGTCGTAAATGCACTTGTCTTCACCGAAACCTTGAGTTCTTTTTTAACAATCACTTGAAATGACAAGTCGCATTTATTAAATGAGCAAGGCCATTAGGTATGGCCTTAACTATAGTATGAAGTTCTTGATGAATAACAGGGAAATTATATTTAACCATAAAATCACCATTTGAATAGAAGTTACCTTGTGGATCAAGTAAATCACAAACATAATTAATATATTTTTCCTGCCAATTCTTAAAAAAAATCGATTTATTCTTTACTAAGATGCTTTCATTGTTCACTGTCCACTAGAACAGTGGTCCCCAACCACCGGGCCGTGGATTGGTACCGGTCCGTGGAACAATTGGTAACAGGTCACATAAGAAATCATAAATTATTTCTGTAGAAAATATTCCCTCCGCGACTTGGTTTCTTCCACTCACCCCCGCCATCTCATGTGAAATGGACTATGCCAAAATCCACCAAGGAGCGGGAAGAACGATCGCTAGAATATCTCAGTGGTGGTTGTTGATAGTTTAAAGTTATAAAACAGGAATTATAGAGTCCAAGTCAGCAGAGCATTTAAAGACTGTGCATATATGTGTGCGTGCATCGCTAAGTAAGTACCCGAAATCATTGCAATATGTATCTAAAAATGGAGTTTCACATAATCATACTCATTAGGGCTCTGACATGCCAATGCATACATCTAATTCGGCTATACGGTTGTATTATTGTTAATATGTTCGTCAGTTAAGATGATTGGCACAGACGTTATGTATTTAATTGTTATATAAACCTTGATTGAAACATAATCAGACCGTGATAGTGCAACTAGCGCATGCGCACTGAGTTGTTCATGATTAACCTGGATGCACGAGCGCAACAGCTGTGTTCACATGAAGCCACCCCACACCGGTCCGTTGTAAAATTGACAAACGTTGACCGGTCCGCGGTGATAAAAAGGTTGGGGACCACTGCACTAGATCCTTTCAGAGGTGCACCTGGTCATCAACTGATCTGTACCTGTACCTTCTTGAGCCCAATTTGATGAACTGTTGCCTGGTGTCGTCAAGAGGATTTCCCCTTTGGACACCAACAACAGGCACTACGTCATAATCACTCCCCTACAAGAGCAAGGATGTCTATTCGCGTATTTGCATTGACTTAACATGCACTGTAAATCACTTGTGCTTGACGCTTTATCTGCATCTGGTGTGAATGCAGCATGAAAACGCTGGATGTCCGTCCACACAACGTTTTATAAACGAGACCCCAGGTTGTTACGTTGTGTTTAGATCGATTGTTAAAGAAACAAACTGGGGCTGTATCTAAAATCACACTTAACCCCTCATTCATTATTCCCATACATTATCTACATCAACAATCTTGAGTGAGCAAAGTTGGATCATGATGAGTGAACTTGAAGCTATTCTAATGTAGTTTTCTGTTGAGACGCACAAATTCATTTTGCATGATGCTCGCAGTGCATGGATGTGCTGTAGTGGCTGCTGTTGAGTGTACATTGATTGTATAACGGGTATGTAGGCATATTATGGGATTGAATTTGATAATGCACTGCATGGTTTTGGATACCAATTCAAAGAGTGCACTATATAATGCAA
The DNA here is from genome assembly GCF_052040795.2 of Danio rerio. Taxonomy (NCBI): domain Eukaryota; kingdom Metazoa; phylum Chordata; class Actinopteri; order Cypriniformes; family Danionidae; genus Danio; species Danio rerio. The sequence continues at coordinate 10,746,432 of NC_141036.1, read as the reverse complement.
GCAAGTGCAGTCATGGTTCTGGATAAACATTATCTGGCAGAGTGTAGCCTTAGAGATGTGAGCAATCCTGGAGACGATGATTACTTTAGTCCAGATGTGTTTCATTTTGGATTGTAGGGTCGCACTATTAATCACTGAAAGATGCAAGTCTCGATTCAAACCCCAATCTAATATTCCTAAAAGACAATGATTCGACCCTGCCTGTTAGCCAAAATGCTAAACTAGTACAATCATCATTACCTGGAGTTAGCTAGTACGTACAGCCACACAAAATTAATGTATTTGTTGGTCCTTTTTTAGTTTAGAACAACTTTTAAGCCATTTATTAATGCTATGAAAGATCTCACCTAATCGCAGAAGCCAAGTGAGATTTGGCTAGGTTTTTGGATTAGAGACTGCCTTGGCATACCAGATGCTGTATCTTAGGGGGGCACGGTGGCTTAGTGGGTAGAACTGTAGCATCACAGCAAGAAGGTCCCCTGTGCGAGACTAAGCTGGGGCGTTTTTCTATTAAGCTTGAATTTTTTCCTCTTTTGCAATGGTTTTTCCTTTAGGTACATCGGTTTCCCTGAAAGACACCCAGGTTAGGTTGGAGACAGTAAAATGCATGTAGGAATGAGTGTGTGAGAAACTGTGTTCGCTCTTTGATGTACTGGCCATCTGTTCAGGGTGTTTCCCTGCCTTGGGCTCAAGATATTGGCTGTGTTCCAAATGGGATAGATCCGACTCTGAAGGACACTTCAGAATGAGAGCAATCATAGACACCCTACTGAAGGGTTTTTCCTAATCAAAGCGCTTACCCCTGGCCTTATGGAATGAAATATATTGGATGCAGCAAGTGATAGACACAGTAACCTGTACATAGGGCCCAGGTATATTTCCTTACCCCAGAATAAATTGTCAAATGTAATACATTTTTTATTTGTGGCTAACTGAAGCGCTCGTCGTAAGATTAAGGCAGCAATCTGAGGTGAACTTTTAGCTGTGATTAAGATGAACGGTTTTGGATTACTGACTTGCTGAAACTGAATATGAGTACAGAATAACTCAGTGTACAATATCTCTTAGTAAGCTAAGCCGTCTTAAGGCTCGTACACACCGGGAGGCTTTTCGTTTGCGTTTATCGTCAGCGTTTTACAAGACGTTTTTCCGGATTCAAACCCAAGCGATTTTCACTTGCGTCAAGCAGAAGAGTATGCAAAACCACTCTTGGACTTTAGATGGCGCTACACAACTTTAAGCTTCTGACACCCGCTTGTAACAGAGAAGAAGAGGATAAGAGGAAGTTCACACGCTTGTTGTTAAAGTTACTGGTGACTCGAACAAGCTTGGATGGTCAAGTAGCAGCTCCAGCTCTAGCGATGAAGAAATTATTATTGTCATGTGCGGCGCATCAAAACAAAAAAAACAAGCATTCTTTATAAATGAAGCCTTTACGCCTGCCGTTTTGCGCGTTGGTGTGCACGATTACATTGGCACCTTTTATTTAGTCACAAGGTGTTAAACGTCAACGAGAAACGCGTCCAAAAACCGCATTGGTGTGCACGGGCCTCTAAGGCTGGTTTATACTTCTGCGTTGAGTGATTAGCATGACCCATGGTGCCAGCCTTGTGCGTATTTCTGCCATTTCTGCCTGCTGTTTGTGTTGCTCTGCAATAAAACTTCCGAAAAGCTAGTTGGCAGTCGGATATGATATGTTCCTCAGTATCCGTTTTTTTACAGCTTTTTTTTCTGGACGCTACCTTAATGTACAAGTAGCTAAAACTCACTCATTCTGAGGTGGGAATCGGCAGATGTGCAACAACTTTAATCAATAAGAAAATCACAAAAGAAAACTTTCCATCTAGAGCTACTTCACGCGACTCGACACTTGTAAACGATTGCTCCAACGGGTTCGTGCGGCTCCCACCCCGGCCCGCACTTATCAGCGATACCAAGCTGATCAATCACAGAGCTTGCGCTACGCATTGCTGGGCATGTAGTTTTTTAAAAGGTGTGCGACTGCAACGGCAAGGGATATGCGACCAGGCTGCACCGGAGTGTAAATCAGTCTTTAGATCTGCAGCCTTCATACATTGAGCTGGTGGGAGTGATTTTGTTAATTATTATGCGAATCTGAATTTACATATATGTTGATTCTAAAACATCATTCCAGTTCGAAGATGCAATCCATACCTAATCCCTACCCCTAAACCTAACTCTAACTGTAAATGATAATTATGCAAAGTCAAAGGGAATTCATTTGATAACAATGATGTAGAATCACACCCCTTGTTGTGTCCACGAACTTAACATGAATGGTAAACTCATCCTTTAAATCTAATTGGCTGATTGGAATGCAATATGTTTTACTTGGTGAAATCATGCTACACCCTCTCCAAGATCCTAATGCCTGCCCCTTAACATGACTGAGTTCTCATGTGGGCACTGTACACCTTAAGACTAGGGAAATGAAAGGAATATATACAAATGAGATGAAGTTATATATTAGTCAGAATATAGGAATAAAGGACTAATTACAACATAAACATCCCCTAATTTTTGGTAAGGGGGAGCGTGACGTAGGGGGCAGGGGGGTGTGCTTGGGGATCTTTTCCTTTACCATATTGCTCCTAAGCAGCCTCTAGGTCCTAGTGCATGCTGCATGACAACATTTTTTCAGGGGCTGCTGTTATACTTATAAAAACAGTTAGTTCTATGAACAAATCATCAACTGTCATAAATGAAAAGCTCTGATTTTTGTCAAAATTTATGTCAATATCAAACCTAACACTTATGTCTATATCAAAGACTCCATACATTAATCAGAGAATTTACTCACAACGCAAACACACAAACAGAAAATAAATCACCATTTGCTGTGATAACTATTTCAATAACTACATTGTGAAATATTGTGTTACTGTGAAATAATATTACTCATACCCTAAAATAGAATTTTGATCACACAGCCCACCTCTAGCGCCCAGATTTCCAAGCCATGCCACTGTCTGGTGGGTAACTACTTTGAAGAGATTAGGCCATGAGGATGAAATCCCTGGAATGGAACACAGCCACTGAGTGGGATCCAGCATGTCCATGGCCCTACATAGGAAAAATGATTTGGAGAACAGATGGTTGGAAAATTTTACCATAAAATTTTCATTGTTGACCAATAATTGATTTTTATTTTGGCACATTTGCGCTCTTACTTGTATTTTAGCAAATGTTTTAAAAAATTAAATAAAAATGAATAAGATTCTGTGCCTGTTGACAGACTATCAATAGCCACTGTTTACGATTACCTCTCTATAAATAAGCCAGAGATGTCTGTTGAATTTATCCATGCTCAGGAGCTACTTTGGAAACTATGAGAAAAACAAAAGAGGGGGTGGGGGTATGGAGAGGCTTTACAGCCTTGTAGAAGAGAAGAGAAAGCTAGAGACAGAGAAGTGACTTTAAAAGTGACCGACTACATGTGCAGAAAGCACCCCCCCCCCACCCCACCCCCCATAAATGTCTCTGAGCCACAGAAGCAGAACATGGAGGACTCTAGAAGCAGGGTGGAAACACCACAACCACACCAAGAAGCATTTTAAAATCATTTATTATCATTTCTAGGCATGAAATAAAGGAAGTATCACTTCTTTACAAAATGTTTATGTGTTGTATTTGTGCAAAAAGGAAGAACGGGGACAGATAAGACTGTAGAGAATCCTCTCATGCACCTGTGGGACACAACCGCACTTGGGAGTATACTTGGAGAATGCACAACACCACAGGATATTTGGACGTCTCGTACATTATACATTCTCAACGTTCATTTTTCCTCACTCGAGAGACAATTCCACACCAATTCAATTCTGGGTATTTACTTAAAGGTATAGTTAATCTGAAATATGTACTCACCCTCATGTAGTTACAAGCCTGGATGATTACAGACACCAGAGCACACAAATATGTCATTCTTGGAGATGCACACAATGTCCTTGCTGGTTACGATTTTTGTTCTCATCCGTTAGAAACATTTATCATCTGAAATTGCAAGTATTTCACACTTGTCCTGCTGAGGGACACAGATTACATAAGTAGGATCAATGCCTCCTTTGGCCTCTCATGGTGCCAGGCCTGACTTTCTTTTGTGGAGAACAAATAAATCAGATTTGGAAGAATATTTTAATCATTTTATCCATAGTATTTAAGTCAGTGGGCTCCAAAACAACACTTAAAGGTGCAATAGGAGATCTTGTAAAATGCTAACGTTAGCCTGATAGCACTATAAGTCCCACTCTGTCAAATTAACCGGAGATGAAGCTTTAGAGTACAGTTAGCAATTACAAACCAATATATTAAAAATAAAGTAGCTTGTTGATGTTTGTCTGCCATTCTCTGTCTGAACTGCATCTGTGAACACACCAATAGCTATGTTTTTCCATACAAAAATGTGAATTAAATTTATGAACAAAACCAGAATATCGCAAAATGTGCGAATAAAGCAGCATTTCCATCCAACGAGTCAAAGAGAACAAAATCGTCACTTCCTCAATAACTAGCACCAGATATCAACAGTAGAAACTCATCTGCTGCGGTAGGATTGAGAAGCTGTGTGTATCTTTTCCTTATTTAATAAATTACTTGCACCTCAGAAGACGATGCTGGATTGCAATGAACACAAGGTGGCGTTTGAAGGAGTGAGACGCGGAGCGCAGATGCTTCACTATATTCTGGAGGTATTTAATAATATAATAACACTCATACTTAAATGGTAAGGCATTTTAGAATGACCAAAACAACATTTGAGGGGCCTCATGTACGAACACTTGCGTTGAATTAATACTAAAACATTGCGTACGCACAAAGCTGTAAATGAGCGTACGCAGTAAAAAATTCAGATGTATGAAACAGTGCGTACACCGAATTACACGCATATTCTCTTTGTACATCGGAATGAACGTGAAACTGAGCACAAAACGCACGAGCGCAAAACCCTACCCTGCCTCCTCCCCCGTATGAATATGCTAATGACTCTACTTTGGCAAAACCAAACGAAGAAGCAAGCATGGCAACATGTTTTAACACTATCATTCCTAAACCCGGTTCAAATCCAGCGTCTGATAAACTTATTTTTCTTTTTCCCCCACTACATATCAGATTTTGCCTACTCTTCATTACAAGGAAGACAAGTAGGAATCAATAATAAGTGTGTGTATTATGTTAAGTACATTTGAGCATCACATATTACTTGCACATTTATTAAATGGAAATGTTTTCGATTCACGTATGCAAATTCGTCCTCAGATGGTGCCTTTATAGCAATGTGTGTGCAACAGATCGCTCTGATTACATTGGGAAAACCGGCGATCGCTGCAAATTAAGCTTTAATGTTTGGCTGGTCAACTGCATGGTATGGAATCCTTATATACCTGCTAGAGACATACCCGTCTTATACAGCTGCCATTGCACGGCTCAAAGATACTTTGTAGTGTGCAATTTCACATAACTGCCTCTAGGAGTCGCCAATGAAATAAAACAAACACACACAAGAAATGCGCGTACGCCACACATGAAGTTGCCGTGGACCAACGCACATTCTCGCGTTCATTCCATCGTTAGTAAATCCAAACGTGAGCGTGAAACCTGCTGTACGCAAAGTTTTTGTGTACGCAGCGTTGATACTAGGGTTGTAACAATATACCGGTATGACGGTCTACCACGATTTGAACATGCACGATTATCATACCATGAACAATTGCATATCAACGGTTTTAACCCTTAAAGACCGAGACAGCCGCCCGCGGCTAAAAATAAGTATTGCTCTTAAATGTTTAATAACTTTTGATCCGCTGATCCGATTCATACAATTCAAACATTGGCATAAAGAAGAGAATCTCAGATTTCAAGTGCTGTATCACATAACATTCGCTTTTAGAGGACTTTCAGAGGCTCCGGAATCAGTGCGGTTACGTCATCAATATTTGACAACGCTGATTTGACAAAGAAACGCTCGTCACTGTGTCTCCGGACAAACCAGACATGATACATTGATGCATTGTCCCTCCTCCATGCCCAGATTGGTTCAAACTCGCTATATCACAACCAATAAGCAGCTTTTTGAACAACACGGAATGAGAGATAGGCATACATTTCTGCGCGGCTAAATAAAACGCAAAAAAAAAAGTTTTGCATGAAATAATTCTCATACTAAGTACTTTTGCATGCACAGCATCACAGAAACATGACAAAACAGTGACACAGCAAAGACGAACTGCTGCTCTTGCTGTTTTCAAAAGACGCAAATGAAGGTGCAGCTGTTTGTCTGCATTGCAGACAACCATGTCCAAATCCATATCCACAGACAACCATATCCATGCTGGCACATAAAACCTAAGGATGTTCCATATTGAATCTAGTTTCGTTATGTAACTATTTATAGTATAGTAAATATTTATATCTATTTTTTACTGAGGATTTGCACCATGTTTATTTGGACTTTATTTGGACTTTGACACATTATTTATTATTTTCTTATTTTTTTTATTTGTTCATTGTAAGTGGTGTTGTTTATAGTAACTGAAAATATATTATTTAGAAAAAGTCAAACTTGCTTCACTGTTCTATTATTTTGTAACATTTGTAACATACCGTATACCGCGAAATCGTCAAACCGTGGTATTGTTTTAGACGATTATCATAATGTAAAAAATTCATACCATTACAACCCTAGTTGATACATGAGGCCCCAGATGTTTTACAGTGTGCTCAGCCTGCTGGTTTGTCCATACACACACTTATATAGCACAAGCACAAGTCAATGCCGAATCATTTAAAATAAACACTGGAAAACACTCTGATATTTACCGGAACAGAATCAGGCTCAAATTAAACACTGGTCCCACACCTTCATTGAAATGAACAATAAAATGCATATAAATACATCTGGACAACATTTAATAATCGCTATATTTTAAACTAGCATAACAGAAATAATTTATGAAGACAATCAACTATTGCACCTTTAACTCCATTGACTTTCACAGTATAGACGATTAAAAGCCAGTCAGACACCATTAAGATGACATGAGGGGAGTTCTTTTGAGGGTCAACTATCCCTTTAATGCCCTTCAGCATGTCATTGACCAATCAGGTCTAATCAATGAAATGAAAAGTTACAAGGTGACTTGGTGACATCAATGGACGGGATGTTTTACACAATGTAATTATCCGATCGGAGACCTGTAGACTCGTGCGATATATGAAAAGCGGTACTTCGTATAGACGTTTACACACTACCTCCTACATACGCATGAGCACACTATCACGGATACACACTATGGGAGCGTAACTAAAGCATGCAATGATAGACTGCAATGACGATGCATCGTTACTTCAGTGTTTGTTTTGTTGTAAAGCGTCTTGAGCAGGGGAGAAGCACTACATAAACCAAACTACTATCCATTGGTGTAATCTTGAGTGTCAATTAAAATCACAATGACCTTCAATATACAGTTATCTCAGTATCAAAACAGATGCAGTCTAGTAAGATAGCATGGAGTCTGATATAAATCTCGCTCTGGCACTCCCTTAAATTGAATCTGTCTTTAATACCACTTAAAAAGGAACAGCAATTACCTGCCAGCCGGAGAGAAAGAGGACATTGCTAATTGCATTGAAATGACAGCTATCCAATGGCGATTGTTGCTAACACACACAGACATACTCGCATGCACTTGTACAAACACATACAGGTCTCCTGACGTTGCAGATGAGGAATAACATCTATAATCTCTCGTCAAAAATACCACATTGCACCCACATACACACAACTTACAAGCATCGACATACAAAATACAAAAACAGACAGCAATCATGACGTCATGATATTTGACTTATATCAGTGGCAGTGTCCTGAAGGGTAACAAATATGTTTAACATGAACTGCTGTGGTGATTCATCGAGTGACCAGAGGACTATTGATTTTGCCTGGAAACCTGCATGACGCGCATTACAGAGATGCACTTAAATGTGATATCATCTGCTGGAAATTGAATTGATGGTTGACCCAAAATGAAAATGATGTCATCATTTATTCCTCCTTGTTTAAAAACCTATTTGTGTTTCTTTTTTCTGTTGAACACAAAAGAAGATATTGTGGAAAATGCTGGTTTATGGGACCCTCTGCCCTCCATAATATATTTACGCTAAAATACATATGTTCAACAGAAGAAAGAAGCTCATTAAGGGCTCTATTTTAATGATCTAGATGCAAAGTCTAAAGCACATGGTGCAAAAGCATTAAGGACGTGTCCGAATCCACGTTTGCTACTTTAAGGATGGAAAAATACGCTTTGCACCCTGGTCAAACAGGGTTGTGCTTCTTCTCTTAATGAGTTATGGGTGTTCTTTGAGCATAAGGTGCACTAAACCAATTAGAGTCTCATCTTACATTCACTTTAAGAGCCAGTTGTGTTGCGCCATGGTGCATTTGCTATTTACATGGCAGACTTTGTAAGTGGAAAACTGAATGCTTCACTAATGAGAAAACAGTTAAACAGATTATCTGCAGCGCAAAGATAAAGAACAAGCCTCCTTCAATTCGCCCTCTTTCTTACTTTCTCTTTACTTTTACTCTTTACTTCTTTACTTTCATGGATAAGGAAACAGTGTTTTACAAGGGTACATGCAGAAATCCTCAAGATAATTTCAATACCTTTTTAAGACTTTTTATAGACCTTCTCAGAATATCTCATTGCCACTTCAAGTTCTAATCAGTATCAAACTTTTAACTTAATAAATAGTTGTTAATAAACAGTTGTAGTTAAATAAATCAATGGAGCACAATCATGCAACAGAACTCAGAAGAAACAAAGCTTGAAAGAATAAATTACGTGATTGTTTTCAGCGACAGGCTTCAGCCACTGTTTAAACTTGTCTTTCCCCAACCAGGAGTAAGCAAACTTACATTTTCACATTTTGCCGTCTGTTTCACTCTATAGTTTTAATGCATGTGGAGAACATAACATCACTTTCCAGCGTTTGTTGCTAACTACGTAACATCACCAGGGCGTAGGAGCTTGGTAGGATGCACACCGACCTGAACCAATCGCGTCAATCAAGAACGCTGTTGTTAATATTAGGAGGAAAATAAATATACTTATGTTTTTTTTGGAGTCAAACACTTTAGACAAAGCTTGAACAAAATTTAAGACCTCGTGTAAACGCAATTAAGACTTTTTAATACCCTTTAAGGGCTTTCATTTTTTCATCATTAATTTATCAAGTTTTACAAATCTTTAAGACCCCGCGGACACCCTGTGTACGCACTCTGCTGAAGACATCCATGAACTTACATATTTAATTTAGTTTGTTAAGCGCACATGTTTGTTTAAAAACTATTTCCAAATTCAGTTCTAATTTACTACAAACTAATGAATAATAAATGAACAATAATAACGAAGTGAGTTATATCCAAACACACGTCCTATTCTTTTGCCCCATATGGTGATGGATACGTCTCCAAAACCGACAGATGGACAAATCTATAATTGTTTTTATTAAATTTGCATTTAATAAATAATACCACTAATAATAATAACAATATACAATAACATTATGCAAATTGTCATGAATAAATTGAAAAAAGCCCCGCGACATAAAGAAGGATTGGAGGCAGTGGTTTTTCTAATTATGTAGAAAAAATAATTTTGTAATATTTAAATCCTTTATTTTTTTCATATGAAAAGATATTTATGTATTGCTTTACATCATGTGTGTATTAAGCAATGTGTATGCTTTTTGGCAATGTGTATGCCTGCATAGGCGCATAACAAATGCGTTTTGTCACCAACTTTCAGTTGGTCAATGGTGTGGTCTATACCTTAACACACCTCCTTTCTAGAACGGCACACAAGTCCGAAAAGTGGTGCAAATGGATTTGCTATTTAAACAACTTGACGCAAAACATGAAAATTTCAATTGCGTTGGTCTGAAAATAGCAACAAATCGCGCCATCTAGCACCTTATTGCGTTAGGTGAATGATAGAGCCCAAAGGGTTAAAACTGCATGAGGAAGAATAAATGATAAGGTCATTTTCCTTTTTGGGTGAACTATGCCTTTAAAAAAGGGTTTTTGAAACAGTCAATGAGAAAATGTATGCATGTTATGCTACATTGTGTTTATAGGTTTTGCATTTCATAAAACTTGACAAAAAACAATATGTTGCTACCTGTGAATGGGTGTGAAAACAAAATACACTGAAAAGTAAAGGCCAACCTACAGAACCTCACAATACAAAGTTGACAGCATTATTATTATGCATTTGTGCACGTATATATGTGTGTATCTGCACATTTTTATATTGCTTAGGTGTTCTTTCTTCAATATCGCCTCCTTTTCTTTCTCCAAACAAAGTGAAAGAGTCAACTGGACTCAATTTGCTTGAAATAGGCACATAAATAATTGATAGATAAGCCTATATGTTTAAAATCAGCTCCCTACAAAAGTGCAGTGGGTCACCTCTAGGGGTGTAATGGATTAAGTTTGATGCGTGATTCATACGGATCACAACCCACGGTTCGGAACACACGTGACCTGCGGATTAATACATCAATTTAACTTTTAGATTAATCCTAATTTTGTAAAAATCACAGAGAGATCACCTCTTGCTTTATTCACATCACATGTATGAAAGCATTTAGGCTTTTCTGTAAAATATAATGATGACGGAAAAAAAGTTCTGGAAGGTTATTTGGCATGTGGTGGGTTTCCTGGGTTATTAAAGGTGTTTACAGTTACTTCTAGTTTAGCCTGCAATAACACATTCAGTGTAAGCTGCACGATTAATCATTAAAAGATCGGGATCTCAACACCCACGCAATATGAATTATAACTAATGGTGATTAGCTTATGCTTATTAATCCTTCAATAATCAAGAAAGAGATTCAGTCTTTAGTCTATTGAGCTAGTACTAGAAGTACTGGAATAATAATTTGTAATTTAGATCAAACCACTGAAGTTTATGGTAAAGATTAAAATCACCGTCATATGCTCAAAAATAAAAGTTGTAGGCAGCAATTACATCATTTAACCAATCGATGGTGAAAACCAGTCATCAAAAACATGCCACTAAATAATTCTCTAAAAATGACACATCTAGCAATGAAACATGAAGTTTTATGAGTGAATATCTGAATCATTTATTGAAAATGAGACTAAAAATAAAAAAGAATTGTAAAAATGATAAGCTTAGATTTATACATTTAATGTTATCAGTAACAGTAGTAGTAAAAGTGAAATTTTCACCGAATGTTTTACAATTTATTTTTATTCAGCTGATTATTTCTTCATTTTATTTTTGACAAAATTACAGGTTATAAGATTTGTTTTTTTAAACCCAAAAGTGTCTTGCAGTACGGTTTTTGTAATAAATGGAAAGCAAATGACATTAGTCTCCTCCCCTTTTTGGCTGATCTGAAAAATGATCCGTGACAAAAAGACAATAATGTAATCCGAACCGTGAGATTTGTGAGCCGTTACACCACCAGTAAACTCCTGGGTACTGCCATGTAACTAGCCAAATCCTACTCAGAAATCCCCATATTAACAAACACAATCAAAATGAACCTCCACTAAAGGCGAACATGCCAATTTACGCAACGCTAATGCAGCCAACTGCAAACAAAGCATTTCTAAAAATAGCACGGGTAACCTAAAACTATTGGTTTATCAATGCCTCCAAACCACTAGGTGTCAGTGCAGGTCCTAAATCACTCTCCAATCAGGCAGCACATACAGAAATTTACAAGTGCATGTAAAAAAAAAAAAGTCCAGATGTGCTCATAATTCTGTGTCAGATTAACTTTGTATCCACATTTTTCATAAAGCCAGTTTTGTCAGCTAATATATCGTTTTTACTTTGAATGCTACAGTGCACCTGGGGTTATGACATCTAGGGTTTGTGATATTTACATTAGGAGATGTGAGGGTGGTATGGCTTACAAGTGTCAGTTCCTTGCGCTGATATGAAAATAGCTGTTAAATGCTGAGAACAAGGCCATTTTCAGAGGTTTGTGGGGAAGGCATTGCCAAATATCTGATTGTGTTTTGTAAACCTTTGATTGTATTTAAAACCTTGTGCTTTGCCACAAAACTGTATTTTGTTTTTCTTTTTATGTCAACATACCTTACAATGTGTTTAATTAGTTATTTAGAATTTTAATCCAGCTTAAATGTGAGGTAGTGATCATCTTCGGTTAGTAAATTTACCCACAAACCCCCAGCCTGTCAGATCCGCCCATGCATGAAGATCTTGATACACATTTCGTTACGTATCATCCCCGCTAATCACTGTGATTTACCATCAGCTCCCACAGACAGTTTGGTAAGAGCGATTTCCTGGACATATACAACATTAACAGGCAGTGGTGTTCAGGCTCTAGAGGAGGCACCAGGGATTTATCTGTAAACTGATATGTGAAACTGTATTGTCTTTCAACTATGACTCCAAACCTATTTGTTGAACACTGTAGATCAACCTGAAACAACACAAGATATTTAGATCTTATGAATTCACTTATGTCTAACTGTTCCTCATACAACATGAAAAAGCAGATTTTACCATGACATGACATTCTGGGGCTAATTCCCTGCTCATAGATTCAGAGTCAAGGCTATTTAACACTATGCTATTGTAGCTCTGTAAAGTGAGCAGTCTATAAAATTTAGATCGAGATGTTTGAGTACATTGTCAATCCTGGGTGGTATTCATCAAATAGGGATGAAATCATGTGTTGTTCAATTTCTTTTTAGCCCATTCAGCGGGTTGAGTGATACTGTAATGCCAAGTTCAGACTGCAAGACTTTAGCCTCGATTTTGACTCACTGACATGTTTTGCGAAATCGCCGACAAATGTCGGTCACGTGAGTAACAATCACACTGTAAACTACCAAAGATGCAATCTGAGAGAATTCCCAATGAGTCACCCGTGAGATATCTGAGCATGTTCAAAATCATGCCGTTTGAAATGTTCATTCATTCATTCATTTTCTTGTCAGCGTAGTCCCTTTATTAATCCAGGGTCGCCACAGCGGAATGAAACGGCAACTTATCCAGCACATTTTTACACAGGGGATGCCCTTCCAGCCGCAACCCATCTCTGGGAAACATCTACACACTCATTCATACACACACTCATTCACTACGGACAATTTAGCCAACCCAATTTACCTGTACCACATGTCTTTGGACTGTGGGGGAAACCGGAGCAACCGGTGGAAACCGACGCGAACGCAGGGAGAACACGCAAACTCCACACAGAAACGCCTACTGAGCCGAGCCGAGGTACGAACCAGTGACCCAGCGACCTTCTTGCTGTGAGGCGGCAGCACTACCTACTGCGTCACTGCGTCGCCCCGTGTGAAATGTGTTCTGATTAAAAATAACATTGGTGATTATCTACAGCCAATGACAGAGCAGCATCCATGAGTGTGGATATCTGCAGGTCAACAGGAGGTTGAGGGAGAAATTAAAAGTGTTTTTTTCGGTCTATTTGGACCCATGAGCACAGAGAGGGGAGGGATTGACAAAGGACCTCAAGCCGGGAATCAAACTCAGGTCTCCATGAGCACCTTAGTGCTCAATGTCGACGCACTTAATCACTACGCTATTGGCACCGATGGCACCCGTGTCTTTTGACGTGTCATCTAAGCGATACCACAACCGGGTCGAAAAAGAAAAAAGCTTAAGAAAAATTGTCAATTCTCTTTAAAGGCCAGGTGAGCAAATTAAGGACATTTTCTACCCCACTAAATGCTTCTCTTTGATTATGTAGTTACAATCAAAAGATATACTACGTCACCTCACGTTGCTTCCATGTCACTTAATTTGTGTGTTTAGTTATAAGAGACGTAGTGTGTGAACCGAGACAAAGTTGGCAGCGATTCTCCTATTGTAATGTCATTGAGTGTGAAACCCCCTGTTGCCGATTCGTCCTGCAGTGTAAACACAGCACAGACAGAACGCTACCTCAGATAGTCATGCAGTGCGAAAACATCTGTGACACAACTACTTTAAAAATCTTGCAGTCTGACCTTGGCATAAGGTGCCAGTAAAAGTATGCCATGTTGCAGTAGTCTGCCACATTCTCCACAACTGACAACTCAGTTCTGGGAAGTAACATGGGAATCAGCAGACTTTTTGGGTGTACATGTGTCAACACCTGATTTACATAACATCTTTTTGGGTCCTTTAGCCTCCCCATCAAGATCGATTAGTCTAAAAACAACTCACTCAAAGAAGTAACTTGTACCTGTTGCCGTCAAGGTTGTCAGTTGTATGAAGGGATCTTGCTCACAGAAACAATTGAGGAATATTTCCACAGTAATATTTTTGTTACTGAATGGACAGAAATGTGGTCAGTCACATCTCTGGATAAGAACAGCTTGTGTCTTAGGTTGGACTGATAGAAGAAGATTTTCAAAAATGTCCTCCAGGCACAAAGTCACAGATTAGTCTATGAAGGATTTTGATGTTTTTGGTCAAATAGATTTTCTTCGTTTGGCTTTGCACTGCACTTTACTCTAGGAGTTGCCTAGTTTATCTCTTGTCAAAATGACGTTGACTTGCATGTGTCAAAGTGACACAAGGCGTTTCCATTTTCCAGTCCATAAATAGCAGAAAGTAGCCACACTGCTTCCTCAGTATCAGTCCTGCAATTCGGAGTCTCTAACTTTTCAAAATGGAGCAGAAATGATTTCGTATAGAATGAAAATGATTAATGTGCCATGCCCCTGGGTGCCCACTGTAGTAATCTTGGATTACAGAACTGATAATATCATTTATTTTTTCAATATCTTCATGCAGTGATGTATTATTTCTGTGTAGGAACATTTGTCTTTGTACACTTTCTTGGAATATCCCAGACAGCCTCCCTCTCTCTGTATTAAATCAGCCAATAGTGTAGGGTCTGGAGTGCTTCATCTCTGTATTCAAACCCTTTTATGTGGTGACTAAATATTAGTAAACTGAGTGGATTTACAGTGGATCTTTCTATTGATGCATGTTAATCGTATTAAAAGTGAGACTCAAAAGACCCCACCTCCTTAGGAAGTCACTTAGCTCTTCTTTGTTGTTAAGACAAGTGTCTCGATTGTCTGTGGTGGTTAATACACTAGGAGGAGGCAGGAAGAGGCTATGGTTTTAATCTCAGTTGGTGGCCGCTCCATCGGTGCTTGGAGGCGGTGCGCTGTCATTGGTAGAAGCCGAGTCAAGACCTCCAGTGGAGATGAGCTCAGGAGTTTTAACTGAGCTTTTCCCGGTATCAGGGGTTTTGGGAGGGGTTGTGCCCTTCACATCCAGCCCAGGAGACAGGGGCGCACTTGGCTCTGATCCTAATTCAGCCTTGGATTCAGGAGTGCCATTTGTAGTTGGTTTTGAGTCGAGAATTGGTGAGATTGGTGATTTAGACTGGGGAGTGGGCGAAGTTGGTTTAAGCTCAGGGACTGGAGAAACTGCTTTAGGATCTGGAGTCTTGGGACCAGGTGTGGGGCTCACAGCAGGTTTCTGTTCAGGAGTGCCAATTTTAGCTGGTGTGGGTTCAGGAGTTGGTGAAACCGCTGGTTTGGCATCTGGAGTAATGGCTGGTTTTGCATCAGGAGTTGGTGTTACTGCTTTTGGAGGTTCAGGAGTTGGGCTTGGAATTGGTTTAGCCTCAGGTGCCGGACTTGTTGGTTTTGGGTCAGCTATCACAGGTTGTTTGGGTTCAGGTGATGGGGTTAAGGTTGGTTTTGTTTCAGGTGGTGGCGAGATGGTCATTTTTGGTTCAGGTGTAGCAGCAGGTTTGGATTCAGGTGTTGGTGTGACTGCAGGTTTGGGTTCAGGTGTTACTGGAGGCTTGGGTTCAGGAGAAGGTGGTGGAGGAGCTGTTGACTTGACCACAGGTGTTGGTTTGAGATCAGAAGCTGATGCTGGTTTTGGAGGGGAGGGGGCCGTCTTTGGTTCTGGAATTTGGTTGGGAACAGCTTTGATTTCCGGGGCAGCAGAGGAACTTAAAACATCAGAATCCGCTATGGCTGCTGTTGGGGCATCTGTGTCACTGTCAAGCGGGAGCCCTGTGGTATTAAAGCCCACTCCAGAGTCACTGGTCTCCATATTCCTCTCTTGTAGACTTGGTTCTTTTGTAGACACTTCCAAACCCTGAAAAACATACACAGAATTTAGTGTCCCTGGAACATTTCAACAACATTTGTCAAAATTCAGCATTATAAGCCAATTTTTACTGTGTGACATAACTCTTACACATCAAATTTTAATATCGGTATGGCTCAAAAGACCGCTAAAAAAAAGAACCAAGCATTGGGTACAGTAACTCCTTCACCCTATAAAATGAGCACTACCAAGTCAAATCATGCAGAAGAAAAATAGCAAATGCTTAAGCTATATATATATAATCTAAAAAGTTTTCCACATTTCTAGTGCTCACCTTAATGCTGACCTCTGTGCTCTGTGATTTTTCAGTAATGTCTTCTTTCTGTGATAGGGCTGGGGCTTCCTCATTTTGACGGGTACAGGCGTCTTTCACAACCTGCATAAATATGAGCAAAAGACTTAGCAAATGCATCTTTTAAAAACATAAAATAGCATATGAGAATGTAAAACAGCAAATGTGGTTGATTTGAAGTTACTAAGTGGGGTTTGAAAGCATTCTCAAACACTCACTTTCCTTCGGCTTTCTGATTTACCAGGAGTCGCCAATTACTCTAGCATAAGTTTTATGCGAGGGAAGCCCTTCCCGACCCAGCACTGAGAGTATACTAAAGGCGTACTCACACTTTGTAAAGTTGTCTTGAACCGGGCCAAAGCACGCTTGCCCCGCCTCTCGTCTCCCCATGGTGTGAGTGTCCCTAACTTGTAGACCCCCAGTTCTGGGCAAACACCCATACACTCTCCTATTCACATACACGTACTCATACACTATGCCCAATTATGTTTATCCAGTTTACTTATAGCACATGTCTTTGGACTGTGGGGGAAACTGGAGCACACTGAGGAAACCCACGTAAACGCGGGAAGAACACAAAAACTCCAGACAGAAATCCCACCTAGCCCAACCAGGACTCGAACCAGCAACCTTCTTGCTGTGAGACGACAGTACGAACCACTTTAAAATGAAGTCTTTTAAGTCTTGATTTGAGTGTGCCTACAACCGGAACACTTCTAATCATTTCTGTAAGCCGGTACCAGAAGCGGGTGGCATAGTAGCTGAAAGTGGATTTCCCTCCTCTCTGACTCAGATCTTAAAAATCTGGGATGTCAGTTATGCCTAGTTCAGACTGCGTGATTTTAGCCCCGATTTTGGCTGGCCGACAGGTTTTGAGAAATCGCAGACAAATGCCTGAAATCACAGGCAAATCGGTGCTCGTGCACGTGAGTGACAATCACACAGTATGAACTTTCAAAGACGTGATCTGAGAGAATCGCCGATACCTGTGAGATATTTGGCATGCTAAATATCTGGAGCTGTCGGCGATTCAAATCATGCCGTGTGAATTGAGTTTTGACTGAAAATAACATCAGCCATCGCCTACAGCCAATGAGAGAGCAGTATTCACTTGCGTGTGCATGTGTGTATACCTGCTGCAGGCCAGTGAGAGGCTGGGGGAGAAGTTAAAAGCGCTCTTTTTCGGTTTATTTGGACCCACGAAATGGAGGAAAAACTAGTGGAGGTTTAACAGGACTCAGGAGGAGCACCCGTGTCTGTTTGACGTTTCATACAGAAAGAAATTAGTTTATTATCAACGTTGAGTAGAAATGGCTAATTCCCTTTAAACCCAGGTGAGCAAATATGTACATTTTTTACCCCATTAAATGCTTCTTTCTCATAATGTAGTTAATAACAAAAGATATACTACGTGTTTTTGGCTGAGACGTAGTTTGGACGAAGTTGTCGGCGGTTCTTCCTATAGTAAAGTCGTGCAATGTGAAGTCCCTGTCGCCGATATATCTTGCAGTGTAAACAAAGCAGCGACGAAACGCAAGCCCAGATAGTCATGCAGTGTGAAAACATCTGTGACACGACTACTTTAAAAATCACGCAGTCTGAACTCGGCATTAGGTTCCAGTGACCATAACTGCAATGTATTGAGGTGTCCTAGGCCATGTGATTTTTAAAATAAATAATTTTAAGTGATTTTAACTTTAAAATCTACTCTATTTAACTGGAACCCAGCCTAGGGACCCGAGGACTGGAGTAAAATGCTTAGATTTTTTGTTTCTGGTCAGAATACCAGAATCTAACTGTCCTTTGAGATGGCCGATAAGGAGTCCATTACAGTAATCCAACCAGCTGGTGATATAAGCATGAACATGTGTCTTTAAGTCTTCACTGGAAACACAACATCTAATACTTGTGATGTTTTTGAGGTAATAATATGCTGTTTTAGTTATGCTTTGAGATGACTACTGAAATTAAGACCTAACTCCAGAATCGCACCACACTTCAGCCCAAAATGGAGTAAATTGGTAAATACCTGTCTGAAGGCATCTCCTTCCACTTTTCCAGCATTCTGGGCTTTCTCCTCAATGGCTCTGGCCTTTGCTGCACGTTTGCGTATCTTCACCAAACACGACACCAAGCACACCAACAGCAGCAACACCAATAATGCTACCAGAGCGATGATGGCAATGTACAGTCTTGGAATACTGTAGGCTGAGAAATAAGAGAGGGAGATACATCAGTAAGTCCAAAACATCAAAATTAAATGAGCAGTTTATTTAATTTTCATCTGTCATCTTAAATCTCACGTTTCAGACTCAGGTGGAACTCAGACACCAAGAATCCCTGAAGGTCCGTCACACTGAAAACACCGGCATCGCTGGCCTTCACATCCGTCAGGACACACACAGAGTCCTCCAAAGTAAGGCGACCCTCGAGGTCCAGGTTAGGAGGCACACTGAGCTCTCCGCTCTCCATAATCAAATACTTGAGCTTATCGGACTCAGGGGTGTAGTTCAGGCGGACTAAAGACCTATTCAAGTGCAGGTTTATTTTCACAGTGTCACCGTATGAAACGGGTTCAAATACCTGATGTTCTGGAAGTGAGAAAGAAGGAGGGACAGCAGGAAGGAAATATGTTATTGAAGCCGTGATACTCAGCTTTTTAATCTAAGATGATGTCAAGAGTCAAGAAAAAGGGGGGAAAACAGTAGGGAGAAATCATAGATTTTTTAGAGATTAATTGCTACAGAAATTCTAGGTATTCTAGTTGTCTCTCTTCCTCTTTTAGAACTTCCCCTACCAATCTTTTTTGGTTTTATGACATACCTAAAGAGTTTTCCTCTGAATGTACACTCTTAAAAATTAAGGTTGCTTATATTTTCCCTAAAGAAAAACGTTATAGCAGAAAATAATGGATCTTTCATGGCATTACTGCAAAACCCTGTTTCTGGAAGTGTTTATGCCCAGTGGTGAAAGGAGTACTGAAAAAGCATACTTAAGTAAAAGTACCATCACTTGCCTAAAAATGTAGTGTGAGTAGAGTAAAAGTACCTGTTGTAAATATTACTCAAAGTAAGAGTAAAAAGTAGCCCTTTTAAAAGTACTCATGAGTAGTGAGTAGTGAGTATAATGCTGTTAAAAGTTGATGCATGTACATGTAAATTGTGGATGTGTGTAAACGTAACATTCTGTAGTGCATTTACTTATTGCCCAGCAGGCACACAATGTCATAAGACGTTAATATTAGGTTAGATTTAGGTTGTGATGTCAGGTGACCAAAATTCAATGTCTGGCCAGCGTTTAAGGACATTATTATTTTGATGTCCAATAATGACATCAAATGGCGTTGATATTTGGTTGATTTTAAGTTGTTAGAAAGTGACCAAAATCCAATATCGAGCCAACATCTTAAACCAACATCCTATTGACGTCAAATACTGACATTTATTCATCAGGTATGGCAACCAAAATTGAACACCTGATAGACGTCATAGTGGTAACGTCGACACAACGTCAAGCTGTAACATCATTAGACGTTGATATTTGGTTGGACAGTGACATCGGGCTGACGTTGAGTTCTAATGTAAACCCGATTTTCATTTCCAAACAAAATGCAGCGTCTCCACGCCGTTAGGGTACAATTTCAATCTGACGGCATGTTGATGTCTTGTGCCTGCTGGGTGCTTAAGGCCATTTCGGTCATCATACAGTAAATATCCATCATCTTCTCATCAGCATCTAAACCAGGGGTGCTCAAACTCGGTCCTTAGGGGCCGGTGTCCTGCAAAGTTTAGTTCCAATCCCAATTAGATGCACCTGGGCTAGCTAATCAATCTCATACCAGGCTTTCTAGAAACATCTGTGCAGGTGTGTTGAGGCAAGTTGGAGCTAAAATCTGCAGGACATCGGCCCTCTAGGACTGTGTTTAGGCATCCCTGATCTAAACAGTCTCTGGGTCATTGCGTGTAAAGATTTTAAACATCTTCTTGGACACTTTTAATGCTTCCAAACAGTTTGCTGCAATGTAAAGTGCACATGGCTTGAAGTATTTCATAATGATGCAGTTTACCTTCTATGTGTGATTTGATTGGACAGGAATCACAGGACTCCCATAAACAAGAAAAAATAAAGTAGTGACTGCAGGTTGAAGGAAAGTAGTGGAGTAAAAAGTACAGATACAGCACTAAAAATGTACTCAAGTGAGAGTAAAAGTACACATTTTTAAAACTACTTAGTTAATTATAATTTCTCAGAAAAACTACTCAATTACAGTAACTTGAGTATTTGTAATTAGTTACTTTACACCACTATATATGCCAAACATAATCTTGCATTTATAACTTGACAATTGCAGCATTCTTCCACCAAAATTTGTGTTTAATGTCTACAACTCTGACTGTTGTCTATGACAAAAAAAACTAGTTGATAGTTTCAAATATCTCACATCACTCTGTGGCCTCTTTTCTCTATATAATCATACAATTTCCCCATGAATCAATATTTCTATTTATTTATAGCCATCTAATGCAGGAAAATGTACAGCTATTTGAGTATTATTGCAAAATAAATCCTTTCAGGAAGATACAAGCCCCTTTTGCATCACACTGCGATCCTATTTCAGTTCTCATGGCTAATTTTAGGATTATTTATTTCAACGGCTGACTATTTTCCTTCACATACTTTATTCCTCCCTCAAAAACTATTCATATTTTTTTTTTATATCAGCTTGCCTATAGTGTGAATAATTTCTGTACTTAAAGGAATAGTTCGCCGGTGCATTTACATTGAAGTGCTTTGAAGAGTTCATTTTAAAGCTGGGCGATTTGTCAAAATTGTATCAATAATCGCCTTTAAAAATAGCTCGATATCCTATAATATTGTCTCCCTCCACATCCATTTAGAGTTGAAGTCAGAATTATTCATCCCTTTTGAATTTTTGTTTCTTTTTTAAATATTTCCCAAATGATGTTTAACAGCAAGGAAATTTTCACAGTATGACTGATAATATTTTTCCTTCTGGCGAAAGTCGTATTTGTTTTATTTCGGCTAGAATAAAAGCAGTTTTAAATTTTTTAAAAATCATTTTAAAGTCAAAATTATTAGCCCCTTTAGGCTATTGTTTTCCTGATTGTCTAAAGAACAAACCATCGAACAAACCTAGTGAAGCCTTTAAATGTAACTTTCAGCTAAATACTAGTATCTTGAAAAATATCTAGTCAAATATTATGTACTGTCATCATGACAAAGATAAAATAAATCAGTTATTAGAAATAAGTTATTATGATTATGATTAGAAATGTGTTGAAAAAGTATTTTCTCTGTTAAACAGAAATAAACAGGGGGGCTAATAATTCTGACTTCAACCGTATGTTCAAGTTAAATGTGAAAGAACAAGCAAGGAGGATCTCTGAAGAGATCTATTTGAAGAAGAAGAAAAATAATACTGGTGAACTAAATAAAAAAAACAACAACTAATTGGCAAAAACACCCAGGCAGGACAGACCAACTGACAGATGCTAAGCTTATCTTTTTGGGGCAAACTCAATGCAGCTTTACAGATAACTCTCTCGTCCGCCCCTACATCACACGATCATTAAGATGCATTTTAATAACAACTAAAATAGTGAACAAGCAAATTTCCTAAACATTATATAGCCTATATAGATTGTGTTTAGCCTGTGATGCAAACAAAACTGTGTGTAATATGTTGACCCTGCACTTTATGATTTCTCGGCCGCTTTCTGAAAGGTAAGATGTGAATCTTACCTTTCACATTCAGGCAAATCTTCTTCTTGACTTTGCCATTGGAATCACTGAAGGTGTAACTGCCCTCATCAGCCCCTGTGACAGCACGCAAAACGAACTTTTGAGTATCGATCTTGAGCCGCTCCTGGTAAGTCTCCTTGGGCGTCCCATCATCATTTAGCAGGTTGGCAGCAGGCAGTGACGTCTGATTGGCCTCCACTGCACTGTGGCGAAAGCCGATGCGCAACGGCTGTGATATATCATTCAGTGAAACATGAAAATCTAAACCATAATACACCTTGACCTCACTTGAGCAGTCTGGAAAGTGACAAACAAGAGAGAGAGACAAACAAGAAAGATTAAATGAGACTTTTAAGAGTTATTAAAACGATTATGTTTAGAAATGTGCTGAAAAAAATCTTCTCTCCGTTAAACAGAAATCGGGGAAAAAAATTAACAGGGTGTCTAATAATTCTGACTTCAACTGTATATATAATTAAAAAATAATTTTCATTTTAGTTTTACTTGTACTCAATCTAGCAGTGCAAAATAAGTAGCAACACC
Source organism: Danio rerio (assembly GCF_052040795.2). Taxonomy (NCBI): domain Eukaryota; kingdom Metazoa; phylum Chordata; class Actinopteri; order Cypriniformes; family Danionidae; genus Danio; species Danio rerio. The sequence continues at coordinate 10,723,653 of NC_141036.1, read as the reverse complement.
AGTGGCCATTAAATGAAATGCACAGAGCACCTTAAAGGAATAGTTCACAAAAAAATGAAAATTTACAAACTATTTACTCATCCTCAAGTGGTTCCAAACCTCTACGAGTTCCTTTCTTTAGTAGGATAGTAGTGGTAGTTTCTTCCATAGTAGGATAAACAGAGTTACAGCTCACCAACATTTTTCAAAATATCTGCTTTTGTGTTCAACAGAAGAAAATTCATAAAGGTTTGAAGTGAACTATCACTTTAAATGCTCATGATCACACTTAGTACAGTAAAGAAAAACTTAACCTGACTTAATGGCCGAATATATAAAATATGTAAAAATGTGCTGTATGCTGTCCTCTCAATAATTAGTAAACGCTTAAGAAAGTTTACAGAAAACAGTAGTTAAGAAAGCATGAGATCATTGTGGTATGAGTATATTTCAACCAGCCCTATAAATCTCTGACACTATTAAGCCAGTTGAAGATTTAATGATAGTTTGACTATATATAAACATAACACCAAAAATTTAACATTTCAGATGTTTTTCTCAGCACGGAGAGAAGAAGAGTCATTTTAAAACTCTTTAGTTTGACTGCATGTGTCGAAAATAAAACTTTGCTCATCTTATCCAAGTCATTGCAACATAAAACATTCATTCATTCATATATTTTCCTTAGTGGTGGGCAAAGTAAGGCTTCATGAAACCCTGAAACAGTCGAAGCAAATGTGTCGAAGCTTCGAAACGTTTCGAAACCCCACTCTACGCTGACACCTAGTGGTAATTTTTGTATTGCACTGAAACAGCTTCAGCAAATAACAGTTGAGCAAATTGAGGTATTAAACCCCACTTTGCAGACCTAAACCATTAATTGATTTAGTGGGGTGGTTAAGGTTTTTGACTACCATGCTGGGATAGCGGGTTCGATTCCATGGCTGATACAATTTTATAATGCTTTAATACCAGTTGGTAATGCTTTGTTCTTGTCTCGTTTTGTTTCAACATTGGTGTGACATCCGAATGAACACTTTGTGAATAAATTTGTCTTGTTTTGGTCATGAAACAGGGTTGTTGCTAGATCAGACACAGTTGTGGCCAGAAGTTAACAAGAATCAGGCCCGGATTGGCTAATCAGGAGGACCGGGAGAATTCCCAGTGGGCCGGTCCGTTTTTTGGCCGCGAGGGCCAGTGTCCCTAGTTCCAGAATCGGTTGCTCTCAGCAGTCACACTTTTTAAAAATAATTTAATTATTTACTTGACCACAGCCTTCTTATTAATTATTTTACCGCAGCTCTGCTCTTTTTATCTATTTTCTCGTAGCCTCGTGAACAGGATGCAGGTTAATGATGATATAACTAGATAAGTCACCATTAAACGTACAGCAGTTGTGGTACAGTGGTTAGTACGTTAGATTATGAGCCGGCCAACCCGGGTTCGGTCCTTGTCTGAGTAACAATTTTTTTTTTCATTTTTATTGTTAGGACATAATACTGTAAGGGTTGTTGAACATTTGAAGTTCTAAAAGTGCTGTTTTCTCAAAAAAAGACGTGATAGTGTAATTAGAAACTGAATTGGAAATAACCTTATTTTAATATAGTCAACTGGTGAACTGAGGTGGGCCGGTCTGAGGCTTGAAACTCCAGGGCTGAAAAAGAGTCCCACTCCGGCCCTGACAAGAATTATTTATATTATTTATTAAATTTCCCCTGTATTGCATTTTATTAACGTCTACCCAAACCCTAAACCCAACCATCACAGTAATGTAAAAATATTAATTATTGTTTTACAGTGTTACAAAAATGATGCCAAATTGATGGCGTATCTGCAGCTTTATCCTATTTAGGCTACACCATAAAACAGAAACATGATTAAAATACATAAAACCATCATTTCGGAGTATTTGTACAAGTCGGGATTCGAACCCAAAAGTTATTTGATGCAAAGTAACAGCGTGCACATGCACAGTCCACTAGGCCATACGACACAGAAGTATATTCTGACCCTGGTAGTCAAATGCAGATTCGCCAAGTCTCGAAACGCTTCTAAACTGATCAAAGCTTTGAATCGCTTCAGGTCACGTGACCAGGTGTTTCGAAACACTTTAGTCACGTGACTTGGGTGTTTCGGACCATGTTTCGGTGCAGTGTTTCGAAACACTTGCGCTTCGGGATCTCGACACTGTGTCGAAACGTCAGCCATTCCTAATTTTACTTCGGCTAAGTCCCTTATTTATTAGGGGTCACCACAGTGGAATGAACTGCCAACTATATGTTTTATAGACATAGACTAGACTAGTCATAGACTACAGCCAATTTAAATTAATTCATTCATTTTCTTTTCGGCTTAGTCCCTTTATTCATTAGGGGTTGCCACAAGGAAATGAACTGACAACTTATCCAGCACGTTTCACGCAGCAGATACCCTTCCAGCTGCAACCCAACACTGAGAAACACCCATACACACTCTTTCACACACATACACTACGGCCAATAAAGCTTATTCAATTCACCTATAGCGCATGTCTTTGGACTCTGGGGGAAACCGGAGCACCAGGAGGAAACCCACGCAAACACAGGGAGAATGTGCAAACTCCACACAGAAATGCCAACTGGCCCAGCCGGGACTCGAACCAGTGACCATCTTGCTGTGAGGCAACAATGTTAACCACTGAGCCACCATGCCACCCAATATAAAACAGATTTTATAAACATTTTCTCCAAAGTATGGAAAATATAATAAGCTAGAACCTACTGAGGGACAGCGTAATTTAAACTAAAGTCTTATTCTTTATTATTATTTGCATAATATTTTGATGCTCATTTAATGTTTAAGAAAAATCCACATTAATGTCAAGATTGCAAACAAACATGATTGCCTCTTACTTTGATGACCTTTCTGAGGATTTACTTTCTCTGCCCAATTTTCTGGTCGTAGAAGAAGAGGTTGTATTTTGTACCCCATTAATGGAAAGGGTCAGCTAGCACCACTAATAATGGGAGAAACGGATAAATGAAGGCTCTTTAGGTAGATAACAACGGAAGGCAACCAGAGTGGCTTGACAGAGCTACAATTACTGCAGCAGCTCATTAAACCTCCCTTACCATTCACCACATCACTTCCTATAATAATGGAAGTCACTCACAGCTATTCTAGTGTGTGTATGTGTGTGTGTGTGTGTGTGTGTGTCCAATTGAATGCACAAGCTGCTGTACAAAATGTGTGATAGAATCTTTGGTATTATGCGATGAAATTGCTGCAGTACCTCTAATATAGAGCTTCATGGTTGTAACTTCCTTTGTGTTTTGGTTGGATGTGATGGTGTAAACTCCTTCGTCGCTTTCTCCAACATTCTCCAAAATCAGGTGGCTCATACCGGTGTTGAGCGCGGCACGACGGTCCACCACTTTCCCAGCTCTCATCAGTGGCTTCTCGCGTCCTGGACCAAATGAAGGCCTGAAGGACACGTCAGCTCCTCCTGCCGGCAAGGGGATGTGGAAGTCTTCCCCAAAAAACAACGTCTGCGATGCTTCTTGGGCTGGAAGAAACACAAGTGGAGAGGTTTCATTGTGGTATATTGTTGAAACAAGTTATTTTTATAATAAGTAATAACAGCAAAAAAACAAAGAAAAAAAAGACAAGTAATAAAAAGTTGATTGATTGTACATAAAGTGTTATTAATGAACTAATTTGAAAAAACAATATATATTAGGTGTCAACGGAAAATCTTATTTAATAAAAATGTAAATACTTCAGCTAGTAAATGATACTCATCTTTTGCTATTTGCTTTAATTAAAGCTAAAATATCGACAATAAAAATGGGCATCTTCTGTAAATAATGCCAAAAAAATTATAAGATAAAAAAATGAATTAAACAGGACACATTCTAATGTACAAACAAACAAATAAATAAATAAAGTCTTATTCAGCTTTTATTGTTTGGATATTCAACTCAAAAGACTTATATAAAAAAAGAACAGAATTAGTACAACTTTTGGATTTTACTACAAATTTGTAAAACTAAAATTCAAATAATCAATACAGCAGTTTTACCTTTCAGCGTAGCAGAGAATGCTGAAAAGTCAAAAAGAACACCATCAATGATTAGATTAACAAACACATTCATTAGCGTAGCAACAATTAGTCAAATCACACAGAAAGAGAATGCATTTTAATTTTCCTTTTTGTTTAGAGACACTGGGTGTCAAATTTTATTTTTATATTACGTTATCATCTAAGAAATATTTATTCGCAATACATCATGCAGTTTAAATATTTTCAATGTCATATTGTTACCAATAATTGGGTAAACGATTGTAGGTTCTTTTGTTAATTAGATTATTAAAATGAATTAATAATATTTACGTTTTAAAGTGATCATCTTCTGAGCATTTTGAAACATAAAACAAAAACCATTTCAATGTCAAAATTATTAGCCCCTTTAAGCTATATTTTTTCTCGATAGTCTACAGAACCAACTATCGTAATACAATAACTTGCCTAATTAGCCTGGTTAACCATTTAAATGTCACTTCAAGCAGTAAAGAAGAGCCTTGAAAAATATCTAGCCAAATATTATTTACTGTCATCATGGCAAAGATTAAAAAAAATCAGTTATTAGAGATAAGTTAATAAAACTATTATGTTTAGAAATGTGTTGAAAAAATCTTCTCTCCGTTAAACAGATATTGGGGGGAAAATACAGGGGGGCTAAAAATTCAGACTTCAACTGTATATAATAAACAGACTGTCTAATAAGAACCATCAAAATCAAAAAGAGTGATCAAAACCTTCCTAAAACATGACCACACGTTTTATTCCTGAGTTCTGAACTGATATTACAATCCTAAGAGAAGTCAAAAATAAATGTGGCTAAATCCTATTGTACATTCATCAAGCATGTCGTCTTAAACACTACAGTCACTGCAAACTGCAAATCTCTCATGGTAATTAGAAATGTTTTTTTGCTAATTTGGATGAATATGATCTAATTCGTCTACAGATTATAATCATTTGCTCTAGCCAAAGTAAAGGGATGTCTTAGGCCTTTTTTTAGTACGAATGAAACAGGATGAGTTTGCCAATTTTTCGGGCAAAAAGCAAAATTGTTATTTTTTGTTGTGTAACCAGGCAGCATTCAGTGTTCTCTTCACATTTGTGAGACAATTACAGCACTTAGAGAAGACACACTGTACATCACAACTGTAATTAACGAACTACAATAGTTATTAGCACGTCAAAGCCAAAGTCCTTATCATTTACACTCAAGAAAGCACACTTCTGTTACAATACACTACATATTTACATAAAAAATACCATAGTAATTTATATTAAATACTATCGTAGTTTTGAACGATACAATAGTAAAGCACTTGTATCAAAGGTCCCATTTTATGAAAATAAAATATTTTAGAAGTTAGTATCAGTATTGTTATCTGTATGGCACCAAAACAGTGACAAAATTAATCTTTAGAAGATATAAAAACGACATAAACATGTAAAGCTCGTAGTTTGTCACTGCCGCTTAAATGGATCAGCTGTTTTATTCGCATCACCTCATCCCTTCAGTTTCTCATCAAATCGTGACCAATCAAAAGCTCTTTAGTATCTGACATGCCCCGCCCCCTTTAAGATGCTTCACATTTGATGCGCTTGAGCTGAACCACTCTCACTGGCAGAGTTGTGAGAAAAACTATACGCTATTGGCTGTTTTTATTAAGGGAATGGGCTATACTATGTCCCGCCCCCTCTTCTTAACCCTCTTCAGGTTGAGATACCGTCAAATATCAAATAAAAATGCACATTTCGAAGCACCTAACAGGACCTTTAATCTGTTTTGGTAGTTCAACAGTTGCTATGGTAACACACCAACTATAGTAATCCACTTGTTAAGTGTGACATCAAGCGAAGTGGTTTCTGGGTCCAAGAGCTCTATCAAACTGTATAGGGAGACTCAACAAATGGTAATAATAAACGTTTAAGCGATGTAATACTTTCGAAAATCATGATCGCAATATATATATTCATGCCTTACAGGCCCACCCGGAATCTGCGCACGATTTTTCGAATATTTTCGCAGATTTTTAGCCCATCATTAATTCTGTTTATTTACTTTAGTAAATGTGTGTAAATCTATATTTATTCATTTTTTAATTCAATTCAATTCA